>NW_018391913.1:170384-171771 GCF_900095145.1 Mus pahari | reverse complement strand
TTTTTTTTTTTTTTTTTTTTTTTTTTTTTTTGTAGGGGACAGTGTTTCTTTCTCTTTATAGCCCTGGCAGTCCTGGAACTCACTTTGTAGACCAGGCTGGCCTAGAACTTAGAAATCTTCCTGCCTCTGCCCCACAGAGCTGGAATTAAAGATGTGTGCCATCATGCCTTCTTTTTAATTTCTTTCTTTATTTCATCCTTGACCAAAGTATCATTGAGTAGAATGTTGTTCAGTTTCCACTTAAATGTTGGCTTTCTATTATTTATGGTGTTATTGAAGATCTAGCCTTAGTTGGTGGTGATCTGATAGGATGCATGGGATAATTTCAGTATTTTTGTATCTGTTGAGGTCTGTTTTGTGACCAGTTATAGGGTCAATTTTGGCGGAGGTATCATGAGGTGCTGAGAAGAAGGTATATCCTTTTGTTTTAGGATAAAATGTTCTGTAGAAATGTGTTAAATCCATTTGTTTCATAACTTCTGTTCATTTCAATGTGTCTCTGTTATTTTCTGTTTCCAGGATCTGTCCATGGATAAGAATGGGGTATTGAAGTCCCCCACTTATATTGTGTGAGTTTTAATGTGTGTTTTGAGCTTTACTAAATGTCTTTAATGAATGTGGCTGCCCTTGCATTTGGAGCATAGATATTCAGAACGGAGAGTTCATCTCTGTAGATTTTTAACTTTGATGTGTATAAAGTATACCTCCTCTTTTTTGATAACTTTGGGTTGGGAGTCAATTTTATTCGATATTAGAATGGTTACTCCAGCTTTTTTCTTTGGACCATTTGCTTGGAAAATTGTTTTGTAGCCTTTTACTCTGAGGTAGTGTCTGTCTTTTTCCCATATGTGGGTTTCCTGTAAGCAGCAACATGTTGGGTCCTGTTTGGGTAGCCAGTTTGTTAGTATATATCTTTTTATTGGGGATGTGAATCCATTGATATTAAGAGATTGTAAAGAAAAGTAATTGTTGCTTCCTGTTATTTTTGTTGTTAAATTTGGGATTCTGTATTTGCAGCTGTCTTCTTTTAGATTTGTTGAAGAATTACTTTCATGTTTTTTCTAGGTTGTAGTTTCTGTCTTGTGTTGGTGTTTTCCCTTTATTATCCTTAGAAGGGCTGGATACATTGAAGGATATTATGTGAATTTTGTTTTGTCATGGAATACTTTGATTTCTCCAACTATTGTAATTGAGAGTTTTTGGTGGCTATAGTAGCCTGGGCTGGCAATTGTGTTCTCTTAGGATCTGTATAACATCTGTCCAGGATGTTCTGGCTTTCATACTCTCTGCTTAGAAGTCTTGTGTAAGACAGGCATGGTGGCACATGCCTTTGATCCCAGCACTAGGGAGGCAGAGGCAGGCAGATTTCTGAGTTTGAGGTCAGCCT
>NW_018391913.1:151864-170244 GCF_900095145.1 Mus pahari | reverse complement strand
AGAAGAAGAAGAAGAAGAAGAAGAAGAAGAAGAAGAAGAAGAAGAAGAAGAAGAAGAAGAAGAAGAAGAAGAAGAAGAAGAAGAAGAAGAAGAAGTTTGGTATAATTCTAATAGTCTTGCCTTTATTTGTTACTTGACTTTTTCCCTTATTGCTTTTAATATTCTCTCTTTATTTAATGCATTTGTTGTTCTGCTTATTATGTGTCCAGAGGAATTTCTTTTCTGGTCAGGTCTATTTGGAATTTTGTAGGCTTCTTGTATGTTCATGGACATCTCTTTCTTTAGGTTGGGGAAGTTTTCTTCTACAATAGAAGAAATTTGCGGGCCCTTTAAGTTGCAAATCTTCATTCTCATCTTCTATTATTCGTAGATTTGGTCTTTTTGTGTCCTGGATTTCCTGGATGTTTTGAGTTAAGATCTTTTTTTTTTTTCCATTTTTCATTTTCTTTGTTTGTTGTGTCCATGTTCTCTATGGAATCTTCTGCACCTGAGATTCTCTATCCCATCTCTTGTATTCTGTTGCTGATGCTCAAATCTATGGTTCCTGATTTCTTTCATAGGGTTTCTATCTCCAGAGGTGTCTCCCTTCATATTTTCTTTATTGTTTCTACTTCCATTTTTAGATCTTATATGGTTTTGTTGAATTCCATCACCTGTTTGCTTGTGTTTTCCTGTAATTCTTTAAGGGATTTTTTTTCCTTAAGGTCTTCTACTTGTTCAGAAGTGTTTTCCTGTAATTCTTTAAGGGATGTTTAAGGGATGTTAGTGCTTCCCATGTAAGGCCTTCTACCTGTTTAGCTGTATTTCTCCTGTATTTCTTTGTGTGAGTTATTAATTTCCTTCTTAAAATCCTCAACCAGCATCATGAGATATGATTTTACATCTGAATCTTGCTTTTCGTGTGTGTTGGGGTATCCAGAACTTGCTGAGGTGGTAGTACTGGCTTTTAGTGATGGTGTAAAAGACCCACAAAGTGAGGACTCCCCCATGTTCTGACTCAGGAGAGGTGACACCCCAAATGACTCACAAGAAATAGCCTTGATGCAAATAGCAAGAGGACTTTTTATACCACGCCTACTCTGGGGCCCACAGTTGTATACAACACAAGGGTAGAGGACCGTGGACCCGGAAGAGCTGGGAAAGGGGATATTTAAAGGAAAAAAACACAACCCAAGGGGGTAGGGAGGGTGCTACTGGAAAATGCCAAAATTTCCAGTGAAAAATCACAAGGGGGTACTAAAAATCACAAGGGGAAACTCTCTGCTTCTCAAGAGTGTTCTCAAGATTTTAATCTAACTTTAGTGGGCATCCAGTTCCTGTAACAGGGTCACTGAACCAGCTAACCACATTCTTGGTGGTAGGGATTCTGAATTTTTACTGGTCTTTCAGGTGAGCAGTCTTGGTTTCTGTTAGTGAGATTCTTGCATTTGTCTTTCACTATCTGGTAATCTATGGCATTAGTTGTTATAGATGTCTCTGGCTGGAGCTTGTTCCTCCTGTGATTCTATTAGCCTCTGTCAGCACTCCTGGAAGTCTACTCTTTCCTGAGTCTCATTGGTCAGAGTATTCTCTGCAGGCCACCTCTCCTCTGGTGGGGAATGTGCACAGATGTCTGGAGCTCAGATTAGCTTCCTGACTGAAGATGAAGACCCAAAAATAGGTCTGTCCCAGAAGCTATGTTGCTTCTTCAGTCTGCAGGCTGTCCTGAGCTGACTGGTCTCTGAGGGACCCGGGATACAAGATTGATGAACTCCTTTTTCCCATCAAACTTTTAACCTACTGTCCCCGTGGGACCCAATAAGGAGGTTGCAGGTGTGCCCCACAATTCACCTAAGCCCAAGCCCCTGGCACCAACACAGGTAGGATCAACTACTGTCATGACCCCCAATGTCCAGGGAACATTCCCTCCTGGTCCCTCAGTACTGGCCTTGCTGACTTAGCTTATCAGTAAGACCTTTATAGTACTCAATGAATCAAGGCCTGAAGTAACTCCCTCTTGTTGGCTTTGCTGTGATATAGCTCCCCTTATTATAAAGGAATCAGCTTCATATCCCTGAATATTAGTCTGTCTAACGAGTTCTATTCCTGCTGATGGATCTTGAAGTTGAGTGTAGGACTCATCCTACAGACAGTGACTGGCATGGGACTATGCCTGGACCATGTCTATTCCTTCCACCAGTCCCTGTGCAATACTTTGTATTCCCCTGCCCAGATTCTTTCATATGTCATCCTACCTGAGAATGGATGGTTTCCTTGCTCAATTTGTTCACCATCTGTGTAGACCTCCTGAATATATCTAGAGATTTTTGTATATTAGTTCAGTTGGTACCCAGGTTGGTTTACCATCCTTATAAAGGGTGTAAATAGAATGTTAGATAGATATGATGGGAACTATCATACAAAATGAGAATCCATCACTGCCTTGAAAATGTCTCTCTTACTTGGACTCGGTGCAACAGGGGTAGTAACAAGGACTTCTTCCCTGGTACTACAAGGCAAAAGCTACCAAGAGCTCAGGACTGCCATAGACTTAGACATGGAGAGGATCAATGAATCAATCACCCATATTGAAGACTCCCTATCCTCCCTCTTTTAAGTAGTCCTATAGAATTGTTATGATCTAGATTTACTTGTTTTACAACAGGCAGGGCTTTGTACAGCCCTAAGGAAAGAGTGTTGATTTTACCTCAAACATTCAGGGGTTGTTAAAGATCTATGGCAAAGGTAAAAGAAGGATTATCTAAGAAAAAGAGAAAGGGAGCAATCCAAAGGATGGTTTGAGTCTTGGTTAAATAGCTCCCTCTTGTTTACTACCTTGATTTCAGCATTGTTAGAACCCCTGCTCATTTTGTTCCTGCCTCTGACCTTCAGCCCTTTCATTCTAAATTGCTTAGATGTTTTGTTAAAGATTGCATAGGTACAGTTCAGTTAATGGTCCTGAGACAAAGATATCAAGAGGTAAGTACAGAGAACAAGGGAGATGAGCTGCATAACTGTCCACAATAGCTTCAGGATTGAAGCCTACACAAAGAAAAGGGTGGAATGCAGAGGTCAGCTCAGGGACTTTGGAAAATTTTACCCAACCCCATCATGGAAGAGAAAGGTCATAGAGCCCAAAGGCACCCCTCTCCTTCAGAAGGAAGAGACTAATTACATTCCTCAGACCACAGGGGACCACCTGCAGATAAAGGAAGCCCAAACCTCATAGACACATTCCTCAGGGCATACAGACCTTTGGCCCTCTGAATATAAGAAAAGCCCTTGCAACCTCATTCCCTAAGGACCAATCAGTTGAAAAGTCACCCTGTTCTGTCATTGTGCCTATTGGATGTTGCTCTATTCTTGCCCTGGAAGCTGTATAAAAACTGGCCAAATAAGCTGCCCAGGGTCACTGCCTCTTCTTCAGGCACATCATGACCCCAGCACATTGGAACAATAAATTCCTCTTGCTTTTGCATCTATCTCCACCTCGGAATTTTTCACTAGGTGGTTGTGGCATCTCACAGTAAGTTAAGGTTCATCAGAGTGTTACATTAGAATCCACAAAATAAGCTCAGTAGGAACCCAGAAATACTGTACAAATTAAAGATACACGCAAATTCACCCTTTTATTAAGGCACATATTTCTTTTATATTTTAGAAAAGAAATTAAAACTCCACATTGTGATCCATTTATTTTGTCCATATTGTACACACTGTTAATGGTTTATGAATATCTCTGCATGTGGACACTGATAATTCTTTGATTGGAGCTACACTTTGACCTAGATGAGACTTTGCAAGTATGGGAAAAATAACCATATCCTGAGAAGCATGACAGTGATCAGAAGTACAGCAAAGAAAATCTCAGAGACAAGACTGACCACCAAACTAGAGGACCAAAATTAAACTTTGGAATTGATATGTTATTTCTCCATTAGTAAAAGAAGTAAATTAAGGCCAGATTAGATTATATTAAGGGCAGGTTGATTTGGAAGCTACTCTTGGGTGAGTTCACTTGCCCTCAAAATTGGGTCATGGGTGTCACCATAAGTGGGGAGGACAGTGTGGATGGAAAGGACAAGAATACAGATAGACAAGAGAAGGAGAAGAGTGGGAGAGACCAAAATGTCTGGATTATGTAGAGAGGAGATTCTGGGGAAGGCAGCACAGCCCCTGGGCTGGAGAGTTCAGGGTTGGGGGCAGGGGATGCCAGGTAGGGACTGAGTAGTGCTGGGAGAACCTGGAGGCCAGGTCTGCTTTGGTTATGTAAAAATGAACCTCAGTCCCTTGTTCCAGGTAAAGATCAAACAGGAATGATTGACACCTTTCTTTTAGGTCCCTATAAAGTTTGATATTGGGGAATGGGATGGAAATACAGATTTAGGGAGTAGTATCAAGCTTCCCAGATTGCAAAATCTTTGAGGAAGTCAAGTTTAAAGATTAAGTTCATATTTCAGCTTATTTTCATTTATAAAGACAGCATAAATCCTGTGGTCATGTTACACTTTATGACTTTGTTACATATTTCATAGCACCACAAGTCACTCAAATTTAACAATATGGAATATTTAAGATTCCCAAAATAAGGAGCTGACCATTTTTACAGAAATTCCTATCTATGATAGCCTAAAACATCTACTCAGAATAGTAGTAAAGGCCCATCCTAGAAAGATTCCAGTCTACAGAAGATAATTTCTGGCCCAGCTAAAGACTAATATTTTAGTTATCTTGTTCATTTTCACAGCAAAAGAAAAAACTGTTACGAACCTTAAGCCATGAATTGCTCATATTACTTTTCTTCTATACAAGGTGGAAAAATTTTTAATTTTTTTTTGCTTAAAATGGTGATGGTAGAAGTAACAGAAATAATATTTATAAGCTCCAGTGAAATTCCCTGAAATGTTAACTCACTAGTAGTTGGCAGCCCTCCAAAAATTCCTGGATGCCTGTCACAGCTGTCACTCAGCAGAAGGTATTTGTCTCATTTGCATTATTCTGGATCCAAAGCTTCTCTTTTAGAAAATGTGGATGTGGGCAATTTGCATGTAAATACTTTAGAAAGTTTAGGAAAAGTGTATTCAGTGAATTAGAATTGCCCAAGCCTAGAATTTTTTTTCTAAGATTCCAGGTGTGGGTTTTGTTTTGAAAAGAATCAAGACACATTGAGAAGTGCAGTCCTAGTTTAAGTTGTTCAACAGGGCTGGGGAACAAGGAATAACAGCAAAGAGACAATTTCTATTCTTGCTCTAAGCCAACTTCTAAGTAACTAGTATATAGCAACTCTTCACCATAGAAAGTACTACAGAAACTAAAATAACTAGCATTTTCTGCAGCCAGTGTCTCGATTTTTGAGTTCTTTGGAAAAACATGGGCCCTGCCTGGTCACTTCTTGGAGTGGTTCCATTGCATTGGGTCGACAGCATCTCATGGTTCTGTTCCTGAGTTTACTACCACATGAACATCCATGTGGTAATTTATTTGTACGACCTTACTTCCTCTGAAAGTATCTGGTTAAAATATGCTTCGTAAATAAGTATGTCATCTCAATACAAGGAAGACTAGGGCACAAATAAATACTCACTGATTGATTTTGCTGCTCCATTACATGGTATGTCTTATATCTCTGAAGACTAGGGATTGAAATAAGCTGCATGCCTCTGTGTGTGTGTGTGTGTGTGTGTGTGTGTGTGTGTGTGTGTGTGTGTGTGTGTGTATGTATGTATGTATGTATGTATGTGTGTGTGTTTGTCAATTAATGAAAGTCAGGCATATTGGCACTGCTTACAAAGCTAAATATTAAAAAAAAAACCTACATCAATATTTAGCACTGTGGAATTGTATTATAGAATAAATTAGCCAGCAAATTACCTTTTAAACACTTACTTTAATTGTGGAGATAGCACATGTGCTCCACTGTTAATCTGTAGAAGTCATAAGAAAGTATGTGGAATTTTGTTGTAGTCAATTTTCTTCTTCCATTATGTTGGGTACAGGGGTCAATCTCAGGTTATCAGGTTTGGTACCAAGTGCCTCTACCTGCTCAACCTGTTCTCAGATGCCATTTCTAAAACTGTTTAAATGATTTATAAAGAAGTTATATGCTATCGTGATATTCCATAGAAAATTCTCTCTGTCTCTGTCTCTCTCTCTCTCTCTCCTCTCTCTCTCTCTGTCTCTCTAAGGATGATGATGATGATGATGATGATGATGATGATGATGATGATGATGTTGGTTTTCAAGGGAACTATAATTACCAGAAAAAGAAGCCACATGTATACTGCAAGACTGATTATATAGGACCCCCTTTCGCGGACGCCCGCTCGAATCACAGGATAGGGCCCACTCAAGGAAACATGAGGAACCGTCTTGATGGAAATACATGAGGCAATTTAATGATGGAGCTCTGGGCTGATACATATCTCATGCAGGAGACAGAGGAATCGACCAAAAGGCTCTAAAGCTAGGGGTTTTTATAGGGAGAGGGTCGGGGCTAGGAGGAATTGGTGTGGTTTCACATGATTGGCTCATTTAATCATCAGCAGAATGATTACATTTCAACAGAATAGTACATGCAAGTCAGGGTGTCAGGAATCCCAAGGGCTGGAAGCTTATCTAGGTCAGTGGAACATCTGGTTAATGTGTAACTTCAAACTATGTCAGGAGGCCAAGGGGCAGAAGGAGGTGCCGGCCCAGGTAACTGATGATTCAGCCAAGATAGCCCAGACATGTTACTGCATTCCCTCTATAACTTTATGGCCAGGAGGCCCCAGGAATGTTTTAACAGCGGGCCTGCTCAGACATACCCGGGCCTGTCCTGATAGGTTCTCAGTCTCAGGCTTCTAAGCTCACAAACAACTCTCTGGACTATTTGACATAAGTTACATGAATCACAGGTCTTAAATTTCATCTTAAATTTTGTTTCCCTTCATTTTATTAATTAAAATATTGTCTAAAGATGATTAATTAATGAAAAATATTATGAATTCATGGGCAATTTAGGCATATTGAACAGGGGTTTATTGTCAATTTCTATGAATAACCAAACATTCTTGTGACTACCTGGAAAAATCTCTTAAAGTGAATAGATCCACTCAGGAACTTGCAGAAGGCCGTGAAACACTTGCCCTTCCAGAAGGGAGAGACTAATTGACATTTCTCAGACCAAAGGGTAGAACCAACCTGCAGGTGGGGACACATTCCACAGGATAGACCATTGCCCACCATCAAAAAAGGGAAGTCCTTGTCACCTCATTCCCTAAAGACCAGGCAGTTGAATGGGTGCACTTTTCCATCAATTATATTGTGCCTAGTTCTGATGCTCTTTTCTGGCCCTGTAAACCATATAAAAACTTGCTGAACAGGTGCTGGGGGTTGCTACATTTCCTTCGAGTCTCAGACGACCCCAGTTCACTGGAACAATAAATTCCTCCTGCTTTTTGCATGGATTCCAGCTCCACGTGATTCACTCATGGGGTCCCTGTAAAGTTAAGGCTACCTGGAGTCTTACATTTGGTGCATTGTCCTGGAATCTGACTCCATGTGGGAACACACTGGAGCAGTGAATTGGAGGTCTCAAGCCTTGTTTGTCTTTCTGTTCATCGAAATCTGAGTCTGTAAGTCTGTTTGAACTTTGTGGCTTTTTGTTTGTTTGTTTGGTTGGTTGGTTGGTTTGGGCTTGGTTTGACTTGCTTTGCTTTGCTTTGCTTTTGTTTTTTCGAGACAGGGTTTCTCTGTGTGGCCCTGGCTGTCTTGGAACTCTCTGTAGACCAGGCTGACCTCGAACTCAGAAACCCACCTGCCTCTGCCTCCTGAGTTCTGGGATTAAAGGCATGTGTCACCACTTTTGTTTGCAAACATTGGGAGGCTCAGAATTCAGTGGGGTCAAGTGTGGTGGGCAGACACGCCTTAATATCTCAACTGTGGGGGAGCAGATGTATGATTAAGGACCCCTAGAGAGAGCCAGGAAGGCTCTGCTCCTTCTGGAAATGGCAAGACATTATCAATGGGAGTCAGTTTATCTGACTCCTGCCATATATGCAGGAGCACCTGGGTTGTTTCAGCATGGCTGACATAGCAGAGCAACTCTGTTATATTGCTCCTGCTGTATGGACAGGAACACATGGTGTCTATAACTGGGCCCATGGAAAGGACAGACTGTGTCTTGATTTTCTTTCTCTGTGTTCTTGGATCTAGATGCCTGTCAGTGGCAGGATTGAGATATCTATGTGGCGATTGTTTTTCTCTGTGTTTGTTGGTATCTCATTTTATGTTATTGGATTTATACTGTCGGACATTTTTCAGACATTGGACAGACTGAGAGACAAGTGAGATACTCTGTGCTTCTCCACATGACCCACTCATAGGGACTTTCAACTTGCAGGTGATCAAAGCAGTAGAGGCAGAGCAGCAGTCTTTAGGCCAGGATCCTTCAGGCACCTGGACCAAGGTCTCTATATAGTTACTTAGAAGAATCTAGTGGAGGACCCCAAACCTCTTCCCTCATAGACTTTCTTTCCCAAGACCCACCTCACAGGTTCTAGTCATCAAGTAGAAATAAGTATGGCAGCAGCAATCTGGACCTGAGAAACTTCTGATACTCCAAGACCCTCTTCCTCCAAATTTCCCTACCCTTGCCCCTATGGCCCCTCCAGTGCCAGTACTGATTCTGGGATCCTATCCATATGAGACCAGGGACATTGTACCCCCTTCATTGAAGGGAGGAGCAGGAAGGGACCTGAGACCCATCCACCCCCCTGATACCATGGTGACTGTCTCACTGAGGGCATTTGAGCCTCTAAAAAAGGGCAATGTGGCTAGGCAATATTGGCTCTACTCTTTGGACCAATTGTACAACTGGAAAGTCAAACCCTCACCCCTCACCTTTTTTTTCCAGTTAATCTTCTTGAGACTGTTTTATTTATAATGCAAGAAGCTAGAAGCCAGAAGGAATACCCCCTCAGACATGGGGGTACCATTGATTGACCAGGCTGTAGTAGACAATAGGCTTTTCCTGACTAGACCTGAGTGGGACTTTAATATGGCAGAAATAAAAAGGGCATCTAAAGGTTCACCACCAGACTCCACTGACTTTTCTCAAGGGGTCTCCATGATGACCCATAAATTTGACCAAAGTATGTGAGGTTAAGCAGATACCAGATGAGTAGACCACAGTTTTTCTAGAGCACCAATATACACCCTATGACCCCAGCAGCAAAGAGCATAAAACTACTGTGACAATGGCTTTTATAGACCAGGCTATAAGAGATATCAGGAAAAAGTATCAGGGGCTAGAAAGACAGATTAGTCATTGAGGTATTTAATGCAGGTTGCTGAGAAAGTCTACTATAACAGGGAGACAGAGGAGGAAAAGGAGCAGAGAAAGAGAAAGAGAAAGAAAGAAAGAAAAGCAACAGGGAAGGGATCTACAGAGTCCAGACTCTCAGGTTAGAGGATGAATACAAACTGTTTGAGACCATAGACAGGGTACCACAGGACCTAGACTGATGGCTCAAGGTCTTTTCACAGGCCTGGGCTAAGATGGCAGAGATGGGGAGGGCCACCAACCAGCCTCTCATCCCTATCAAGTTCAGAGCCTCCCTGGTATCTATGCAATATCTGATGTTGAGGGAGGCCTGGGACAGAATCAGACCCCACATTACCATGCTCCTAGAGCAATGTATCCTGTGAAAGTACCTATCAGCCTGGAATACTCTCCATCTGCCTGTAAAGAAACCTGGACAAAGGAGGACTATCTGAGGGGACTAAATGTGTCTTGGAAGAACTGGGAGGATTGAGATATATAGTTTCAGTCAAAAAGACCCAAATTTGCAGCAAAAAAGCCTCAAGCAGGCATGGGAATTTCTAGGTACAGCTGAGTTTTGCTGACTATGGATACCAATGTTTGTTGAATTGGCTGCCCCACCTCCTCTACCACCTGACTAAAACTGGAGGTTCAGGCAACAGTCTTTTGACATGATTAGTCAGGCTTTGCTCAAGGTTCCTGCTCTAGGACTGCCTGATGCCAGTAGACGGTTCCACCTTTATATGACTGAGAACAGGGAGATAGCCAAGTTTGTGTTCACTCAGTGGCTGGGCCCCTGGAAGCACCCAGTTGCCTATCTGTAAAATAAACTAGACCCTGTCACTGCTGGGTGGCCTGCTTGCCTTTGAATAGTGGTGGTGGTGGCAGTTCTAGTTGCTGATAAATTGACTTCAGGACAGAAGCTAACTGTGACATGCCTTGGATAGCATTGCTCTTGCCAGACCCCATATTGATGGCTGAGCAATGTCTGCATGACACATTATCAAATTCTGTTGTTAAACTCAGATCAGGTGACCTTCACATCACCAGTGGCCCTCAACCTGGCCACTCTGTTACCTGAACCCAGCCTCGACCCGTCATCTCATGATTACCAGCAGATTCTAGATGAGGACAAGGGATGGTGAAAGGATATGTCAATCAGCTGTTAACCAATGCTGAGGCAACCTGGTTTACTGATGGCATCAGCTACCTGGTAGAGAGATAATACAAGGTAGGGGCCACAATTGTAGATGAGCACCAGGTGATCTGGGCAGAACCACATCCTCTGGGAATGGCAGCTTAAAAGTCAGAGATGATGGCTGTGACAAAAGCCTGGGACATGGGAGGAGGCAAAAATATCAACATCAACACTGATAGCAGGTATGCCTTTGTCACAGCCCATGCCCACAAGGCCATATACCAAGAAAGAGGACTGCTTACATCAGAGGGAAAGGAAACAAGAAGGAAATCTTGGATCTGATGAAGCCAGCATCTGTATTATTCATTGCCCAAAATGTCAGAAGAGAAGAGATTCAGTGTCCCAAGGCAGTAACCAGGCAGATCAAGTGGCTCAAAAAATGGCTGTGCAGGAGCCTATCCCGGTTTTGGGCTTGCAAAAGGACACCTGCTGGGAAATGGCACTGGACTAAGGAATGG
Organism: Mus pahari; assembly: GCF_900095145.1. Taxonomy (NCBI): domain Eukaryota; kingdom Metazoa; phylum Chordata; class Mammalia; order Rodentia; family Muridae; genus Mus; species Mus pahari. The sequence goes on along the minus strand of NW_018391913.1, from coordinate 159,305 downwards.
CTTCACTTAAAAATATACAGAAGAAGGTAGGACAATGGTGTAAACCAAGAAGAGAGAACTATACTCCCCATAAAACAAGCAAAAAACTTACTAGGCCAAATACACACACTCATTTATGGGATAAAAAGCTTATCCAAGTAGTTAAGAGACCTAATATATATACCTCAGGTTCTGGGCCAGAAAGAAAGTAGCACAATGTAAGGTAAGCCAGCAAGTAAATGCTTATGCAGCCAAGCACTAACAGTGCAAAAGACCTTAGGGGAGAAGAGCCTGGAGTTTATTGTTAGGTTGATTTTACAGAAGTTAAGCCAGGAAAATATAATTACAAGTACTATCTAGTGTTTGTAGATGTTTTCCCTGGATGGGTTGAGACATTCCCCACCAAGCAGGAAACAACTACCATGGTAGCTAAGAAGATATTAGAAGAAAATTTCCCAGAGGTTTGGAGTGCTCAAGGACTGAACAATGGTCCTGCTTTTGTCTCTAAAGGAAGTCAGAGATTCACAGAGATACTGGGAATTATTTGGAATCCCCACTGTGCATACTGTCCCCATAACTCAAGGCAGGTAAAGACAATAAACAGAGCCCCACAGGAGAACTTGACTAAATTGACATTGGAGACTGGCTCAGACTGGTTAGTGTCTCTCCTCTTGTCCCTGAACACCCCTTACCATTTTCTGAGATCCTGTATGGGACACCCAACTGCCTTGTTTCTGGCTCTTGATCCCCCGAGAATAACTTTTCAGGCTGACAAGGATCTTATGGCTTGATTGCAAGCTTTCCAGATCAGTTACCTGAAAATGTGGCCCAAACTTAGTGTGCTGTATAATGCAGGTGCTCTAGAGTTTCCACACAAGTACCAAGTTGGAGATTGGATATATGTTAAGAGACATTATGTTGAACACTTGGAAGCAAAGTGGAGAGGGCTGTTCCTGGTGTTGTTGACCAATTTGACCTCCATTAAACCAGATAGAGTAACTGCCTGGGTTCACTTCAGATCACCACCTGTGCTTGGTGCCAACTAGATAGCAGCCAGACATCCGAGTAACCCCCTTCTTCAAGGCCGGAGAAACCACAAGACAGCTATGGTGTATCTTCTGGCGCTGAACCTCAGCATCCCCCACAAACCTACCAGGGTGACTTGGCAGGTGCTCTCAAATACTGGAGATGTGGCTTGGTCCACTACCCATTTGGCATCTGGTGACTGTTCCCATGTTGTGGATAGTCCTGGGGCTAATTATATTTGATGTTAATTCTGTTGTTCTGTGAGTGGCTTCAAACAAGGAATGAGTTGATTTCCTGTAAACTTGCTTCCCACCTTAATTTGTAAAATAAAGGAGAGCTGATGATTGGGCAGGTAAAAGAGAATGTAAAGTGGAAGGTGGAGAGACAGAGAAGGAGAAAATGGAAGAGGAAGATTACATAGAGGAGGATGAAGAAGAAGAAAAGGAGTGCAGAAGATCATGGCTTGGAGAAACTGCAAGTTCTAAGGGGTCTCATAGATGAGGAAGATGGTAGTGTAGTGGTAGATCTGCTCAGTCTAGGCACACAGCATGTATTCATGTTCAGTGAGTCATGTTTTCATTGCCAGGGCATATTTGGGTTGGCGATTTACCACAACATCCCCAAGGTGAGAAAAATCAACAGCAAGCCTATCAGTATTAGGGGTCCAACCATTTCTTCTATGCTACCTGGGGGTATGAACCATTAAGAAGCACATACTGGAGATCATTCTGAGGGTAGTTTAAGGTTCAATGGCCAAGGTGAGAGAAGAGTTAGCCAAGCACAAGAGAGAGAGAACAGAGTCAGGGCTGGTTCAAGTCTTGGTTTAACAGCTCCCCCTGGTTTACTACCTTGATTTCTGCATTGTTAGGACAACCATGATCATTTTGTTCCTGCTTCTGACCTTTGGCCACTACATTCTGAATTGCTTAATTGCTTTTATTAAAGCTCACATAGGTGATGGTACGGTTGATGTTCCTGAAACAAAGATATCAAGAGCTAAGTATAGAGGACCAGGGATATGAGCTACATAACTATCCACAATAGCTTCGAGATTGAAGCATGCACAAAGAAAAGGGGGGGATGAAAAGATAAGCTCAGGAACTTTGGGAAGGTCATGAAACACTTAACCCTCTGGAAGGGAGAGGCTAATTAACATTTCTCAGAGGGAACAAACCTGAGGGTGGGGACACATTCCACAGGACAGACTGATGCCCACCTTCAGACAAGGGAAGTTCTTATCACCTCATTCCCTAAAGACCAATCAGTTAAAGAGTGCCTCATTGCTGATGCTCTATTCTCCCCCTGGAAACCATACAAAATCTTGCCTCTCCTTTGGGTTGGGGATGACCCCAGTGCACTGGAACAATAAATTCCTCATGCTTTTTGCATCGATTCTGAATCCACATGGTTCACTCAGGGAGTCTGAAGTAAGGTAAGGCTCCCTGGAGTTTTACAGAAGTATGATAAGAGACCCTAAACTTTTATGAACCCAAAGACTGAGAGATTCATCACAAACAAGTGAGGCTCTGGGCAAAGATATTCCTGATTTATTGAAATTCTCCTACCTGATGTTTGAGTAGAATATAGTGTAAGGGTCTATGATTCGCTGAAGAATTATACCCCAGACTCAAATAAAATGTAAATGCAAAGAGTGTTTGATTCTGCAGAATTCTGGAATGCGTGGGTCTACCATCTACAAAGATGGAGAGACATAGAGGCAAGCTAGGAAGCCTGATTTAAAGCACATTAAGGGAATTGTGGGAAGGTGTAGGTGATCTCTGTTTTATTCTTGGCTCTACCTCTAGGACCATTCCAGAACCATTTCTGCAGCCATGTAGGTGAGAAACTATTGCTGGGGAAGTCTGCAAACTGCTGCTGATCTATTGTGCTTGCTGAAGTCTAGGTGGTAGGGCAGCTTCTAAGGCCTGGACTTGCATAGACTTGTCTGGACTTGCTTGGACTTGCACAGTTCTTTAAAACAGAGATTTAGGCCTAGTCTCCTGAACTGTCAGCCTAGGCTTCTCAAAGAATTGTATGTTGACATACAACTACCACAATAAAATCTTCATCAAACCATTATTATGATAGAATATGCAATTGGTAACCAAATCTATGTTTTCAGGCCACATTCACACTCTACAATCAACTATGTCTTTTGTGCTTTTGAGGTGAAAGCTGTGGGTTTTTTTATTGTCCTCACTAGCTTATCCAACATTCATCATTATCTGTGATCCTAAGAACTCCTTGGTGTGTCAACATCTCATTCTGATTTCACTGAATCACAACTGAAGCTGAAGATAGTAGGACTACCCAGGTATGTACTGTATAGAACCATGTATACATGACATTCCCTTTTGTGAAACAGGACTTTCAACTAACATTCATGCTTTGTTTTTTGTGTTTATCTGTTTTATTTTCTACATCATTTTTTTCTGTTGTTGAATTTTAATAGAGAAGTTGTCTTGACAAGTGTTACAGGGAACACTTGGTTATTCATTCCTATTTCACAGAATAGTGCTATGACCATTAAGATCCCTTCACTTTGTCTTGAAAATCATTAAGCTAGTTCCTATTATTTTTCAAGATACTATTGTTCTCTCATTATGTTAATCCTGTAACTTTTTGTATACTAAGGTGTGCCTGTCCAAAACCTTCTTTTATCTTATTTCACGAGTCACCCAGGTTAAGCATGCTTCAAAATCATGAATCTTACCAGTAACATTGCAGCATACCTGGAGTGGTCCCATCAGAGTCAATATAGAATAACCCTGCCTGGTTCCCTCTGTGTCTGTATACCTCACAGGATTCCTCATAGATGGCTGAAAAGACACAAGGGCAAATTTTATTTGATTCTTAATATCATTCTGCAGGAGTCAGTAGCTCATACTTAAGTCCCCTATTCATGTTTTAACCTATTCTTCCTGTAAAGCCCAATAGCCATTTCAACATTCTAATACTTTGTAGAACTGTGCCCCTTCAGTTTCATTTCTGATGTTGTGAAAAAAATATCCTGACAAGAATGTAACTTAAGTGAGAAACAGCTTAATTTAGTTCACAATTCCAAGTCATGAGCCACTGCTGTGGAGAAATCACAATTGCAAGGACTTGATGCAGCAATTCATATCACATCCAGAGCCAAGCACACAAATAAGCAATTGTACATTTGCCTCCTTGATGGATTGCTTATAATCTGCTTGATTTCTCCACTCACTTAGATTAGGAACTAGCTGGTTGGTTGGGTTTTTGTTGTTGTTGTTGTTTGTTGTTTGTTTTTCTCAACTGGACACAAGCTAAGGATATTTTTGAAAATGGAACCTCATTGGTGAAAAAGCCCCCACCAGACTACAGTGTAAAGAATGGTCTAGAGAATTTTCTATTTATTTATTTATTTATTTATTTATTTATTTATTTATTTATTTATTTATTATTACATATTTTCTTCATTTAAATTTCAAATGCTATCCCAAAGGTCACTCCCCCCCGCCCTGTTCCCCTACCCACCCACTCCCACTTTTTGGCCCTGGCTTTCCCCTGTATTGGGGCATATAAGACCAAGGGGCCTCTCTTCCCAATGATGGCAAACTAGGCCATCTTCTGCTACATATGCAGCTAGAGACACAAGCTCTGGGGGTACTGGTTAGATCATACTGTTGTTCTACCTATAGTATTGCAGACAACTTTAGCTCCTTGGGTACTTTCTCTAGCTCCTCCAAAGGGGGCCCAGTATTGCATCCACTTGTGTATTTGCCTGGCACTGGCATAGCCTCACAAGACACAGCTATATCAGGGTCCTTTCAGCAAAATCTTGCTGGCATATGCAACAGTGTCTGAGTTTGATGGCTGATTATAGGATCGATCCCTGGTTGGGGCAGTCTCTGGATGGTCCATCCTTAGGTCTCACCTCCAAATTTTGTCTCTGTAACTACTTCATGGGTATTTTGTTCCCTATTCTAAGGAGGAATGAAGTCTCCATATGTTGGTCTTCCTTCTTCCTTATTTTCTTGTGTTTTGCAAATTGTATCTTGGGTATTCTAAGTTTCTGGGCTAATATCCATTTATCAGTGAGTGCATACCAAGTGAATTCTTTTGTGATTGGGTTACCTCACTCAGCATGATATCCTCCAGATACATCCATTTTCCAAAGAATTTCATAAATTCATTGTTTTCAATAGCTAAATATTACTCCATTGTGTAAATGTACCACATTTCTCTATCCATTCCTCTGTTGAGGAGCATTTGGGTTCATTCCACTTTATGGCTATTTTGCATAAGGCTGCTATGAACATAGTGGAGCATGTATCCTTATTACCAGTTGGAACATCTTCTGGGTATATGCCCAGGAGAGGTATTGCTGGATCTTCTGGTAGTACTATGTCCAATTTTCTGAGGAAACTTCAGACTGATTTGGAGAGTGGTTGTACAAGCTTGCAATCCCACCAGCAATGGAGGAGTGTTCCTCTTTCTCCACATGCTCACCAGAATCTGCTATCACCTGAACTTTTGATTTAAGCCATTCTGACATGTGTGAGGTGGAATCTCAGGATTGTTTTGATTTGCATTCCCTGATGATTAAGAATGTTGAATATTTTTTCAGGTGCTTCTCAGCCCTTTGGAATTCCTCAGTTGAGAATTCCTTGTTTAGCTCTCTACCTCAATTTTTAATGGGGTTATTTGAAATTCTGGAGTCCAGCTTCTTGAGCTCTTTGTGTATATTGGATATTAGTCCCCTATCAGATGTAGGATTGGTAAAAATCTTTTCCCCACTCTTTTGGTAGCCTTTTTGTCTTATCGACAGTATCTTTTGCCTAACAGAAGTTTTGCAATTTACTGAGGACCTATTTGTGGATTCTTGATCTTACACACAACCCATTGCTGTTCTGTTCACAAATTTTCCCACTGTGCCCATACATTTGAGGCTTTTCCCCACTCTCTCCTCTATAAATTTCATGTCTTTGGTTTTATGTAGAGCTCTTTGATGCACATAGACCTGAATTTTGTACAAGGAGATAAGAATGGTTCAATTCACATTCTTCTACATGATAGCCTCCAGTTGTGCCAACACCATTTGTTGAAAATGCTGTCTTTTTCCCACTGGATGGTTTTAGTTCCTTTGTCAAAGATCAAGTGAATATAGTTGTCTGGGTTCATTTCGGGGTCTTCAGTTCTATTCCATTGATCTATCTGTCTGTTGCTGTACCAGTACCATGCAGTTTTTATCACAATTGGTCTGTACTACAGTTTGAGGTCAGGCATGGTGATTCCACCAGAGGTTCTTTTATTGTTGAGAATAACTTTTGCTATCCTAGACTTTTTGTTATTCCAGACGAATTTGCAAATTGCCCTTTCTAACTCAGTGAAGAATTGAGTTGGAATTTTCATTGGGATTGCATTGAATCTGTAGATTGCTTTTGGCAAGATAGCAATTTTGACTATATAAATCTTGCCTATCCATGAACATGGGAGACCTTTCCATCTTCTAAGATTGTATTCAGTTTCTTTCTTCAGATACTTGAAGTTCTTATCATATAGATCTTTGTCTTCCTTAGTTTGGGTAATACCAAGATATTTTATATTATTTGTGAATATTGTTAATGGTGTTGTCTCCCTAATTTCTTTCTCATCCTGTTTATNCTTTGTGTAGAGAAAGGCCACAGATTTGTTTGAGTTAATTTTATATCCAGCTACTGCACTGAAGCTGTTTATCAGGTTTAGGAGTTCTCTGGTTGATTTTTTAGGGTCACTTATATATCCTACCATATCATCTGCAAATAGTAATAATTTGACTTCTTCCTTTCCAATTTGTATCCCTTTGATCTCCTTTTGTCGCCAAATTGCTCTGGCTACGATTTCAATACTATACTGAATAGGTAGGGAGAAAGTGGGCAGGCTTGACTAGTCCCTGATTTTAGTGGGATTGCCTCCAGCTTCACTCCACTTACTTTGATGTTGGCAGCTGGTTTGCTGTATATTGCTTTTATTATGTTTAAATATGGGTCTTGAATTTCTGATCTTTACATGACTTTTATCATGAAGGGGTGTTGGATTTTGTCAAATGATTTCTCAGCATCTAACAAGATGATCATGTATTTTTTGTTTTTGAGTTTGATTATACAGTGGATTAAGTTGATGGATTTCTGTATATTCAACCATTCCTGCATCCCTGGGATGAAGGCTACTTAGTCATGATGGATGATCGATTTGATGTGTTCTTAGATTCAGTTAGTGAGGATTTTATTGAGTATTTTTGCATCGGTATGAATAAGGGAAATTGATCTGAAGTTCTATTTCTGTGTTGGATCTTTGTGTGTTTTAGGTATCAGAGTAATTGTGGCTTCATAGATTGGATTGGGTAGAGCACCTCCTCTTTCTATTTTGTGGAATATTTTGAGGAGAATTGGAGTTAGGTTTTCTTTGAAGTCTGATAGAATTGTGCACT
>NW_018391913.1:147976-151671 GCF_900095145.1 Mus pahari | reverse complement strand
TTTTTTTTTTTTTTGAGACTATTGAGGACTGCTTCTATTTATTTAGGGGAAATGGGACTGTTTAGATCATTAATCTGATCCTGATTTAGTTTTGGTACCTGGTATATGTGTAGGAAGTTGTCCATTTCGTCCAGGCTTTCCAGTTTTGTTGAGTATAGACTTTTGTATTAGGATCTGATGATGTTTTGGATTTCCTCAGGTTTGCAGTTATGTCTTCTTTTTCATTTCTGATTTCGTTAATTAAGATACTGTCCCTGTGCTGTCTGGTTAGTCTGGCTAAGTGTTTTCTATCTTGTTGATTTTCTCAAAGAACCAGTTTCTGGTTTGGTTGAATCTTTGAATAGTTCTTTTTGTTTCCAGATGGTTGATTTTAGCCCTGAGTTTATTTCCTCCTGTCTACTCCTCTTGGGTAAATTTGCTTCCTTTCTTTCTAGAGCTTGTAGGTGTGCTGTCAGGCTACAAGTATATTCTCTCTCTAGTTTCTTTTTGGAGGCACTCAGGGCTATGAGTTTTCCTCTTAGGACTGCCTTCATTGTGTCCCATGAGTTTAGGTATGCTGTGGCTTCATTTTCATTAATCTCTAAAAAGTCTCTAATTTCTTTCTTTATTTCTTCCTTGACCAAGTTATCATTGAGTAGAGTGTTGTTCATTTTCCACATGAGTGTTGGCTTTCTGTTATTTATGTGGTTATTGAAGATCAGCCTTAGTCTGTGGTAATCTGATAGGATGCATGGGAAAATTTTAATATTTTTTTATCTGTTGAGGCCTGTTTTGTGACCAATTATATGGTTAATTTTGGAGGAGGTTCCNTGTGGTGCTGAGAAGAAGGTATATCCTTTGTTTTAGGATAAAATATTCTGTAGCTATCTATTAAATCCATTTGTTTCATAACTTCTGTTAGTGTCCATATGTCTGTTTAGTTTCTGTTTCCAGGATCTGTCCATTGGTGATAGTGGGGCGTTGAAGTCTCCCACTATTATTGTGTGAGGTGTAATGTGTGCTTTGATCATTACTGAAGTTTCTTTAATTAATGTGGCTGCCCTTGCATTTGAAGCATAAATATTCAGAATTTAGAGTTCATCTTGGTAGATTTTACCGTTGATATGTATGACTTGCCACTCCTTACCTTTTTTAATAACTTTGGTTTGAAAGTCAATTTAATTCAATGTTAGAATGGCTATTCCAGCTTGTTTCTTTGGACCATTTGCTTGGAAAATTGTTTTCCAACCTTTCACTTTGAGGTAGTGTCTGTTTTTTCCCCTCAAGTGGGTTTCCTTGAAGCAGTAAAATGTGTCCTGTTTGTTTAACCAGTCTATTGGTCTAGGTCTTTTTATTGGTGAATTGACTCCATTGATGTTAAGGGAAATTAATGAAAAGTAATTGCTGTTTCTTGTTATTTTTGTCTTTAAAGTTGTGATTCTGTTCTTGTGGCCATCTTATTTTATGTTTGTTGAAGTATTACTTTCTTGCTTTTTCTAGGGCATAGTTTCCATCCTTGTATTGGTGTTTTCTCTTTATTACCCTGTGAAAGGCTGGATTCATGCAAAGATATTGCATGAATTTTTTTATTTTTTTTATTTATTTATTTTTTTTGGTCACGGAATACTTTGGTTTCTCCATCTATGGTAATTGAGAGTTTTGTTGGGTATAGTAGTTTGGGATGGCAACTGTGTTCTCTTAGGGTGTGTATAACATCTCTCTAAGATCTTCTGGCTTTCATAATGTCTGGTGAGAATTCTGTTGTAATTCTAATAGGCCTGTCTTTATATTTTACTTGACCTTTTTCTCTTACTGCTTTTAATATTCTATCTTTATTTAGTGAATTTGTTGTTCTGATTATTATGTGTTGGGAAGAATTTCTTTTCTGGTCCAGTCTATTTGGAGTTCTGTAGGCTTCTTGTATGTTCATGGGCATCTCTTTCTTTAGGTTTGGGAAGTTTTCTTCTATAATTTGGTTGAAGATATTTGCTGACACTTTAAGTTGAAAATCTTCATTCTCATCTACTCCTATTATCTGTAGGTTTGGTCTTTTCATTGTGTTCTGTATTTCCTAGATGTTTTGAGTTAGGATCTTTTTGCATTTTCAATTTATTTTATTTTTGTGTCCATGTTCTCTATGGAATCTTCTGTATCTGAGATTCTTTCTTCCATCTCTTGTATTCTGTTGCTGATGTTAGAATCTATGGTTCTTGATTTCTTTCCTAGGGTTTTTATCTCCAGAATTGTCCCCCTTTTGGTTTTATTTATTGTTTCTATTTACATTTTTAGATCTTGGATGTTTTTTTTTTTCCAATTCCATCCCCTGTTTGATTGTGTTTTCCTGTAATTCTTAAGGGATTTTTGTGTTTCCTCTTTAAATACTTTTACCTTTTTAGCCGTGTTCCCCTGTATTTCTTTAAATGAATTATTAATTTCTTTTTTAAAATACTCTATCAGCAACAGGAGATATAATTTTAAATCAGAATCTTGCTTTTCCAGTGTATTGGGGTATCCAGGACTCGCTGAGTTGGGAGTGCTGGGTTCTGATGATGTTGAGTGGTCTTGGTTTCTTAGTCAGATTCTTAAGTTTGCCTTTTGCCCTCTGGTAATTTCTGGAATTAGTTATTATAACTCTCTCTGGCTGAATCTTGTTCCTCTTATGATTCTGTTAGCCTCTGCCATCACTCCTGGGAGTCCAGTGCTCTGCTAAGTCTCAGTGGTCAGAGTATTCTCTGCAGGCCACCTCTCCTCTGTAGTGGAAGGAGCACAGATGTCTGGAGCTCAGATCTGCCTCCAGGCTGAAGTTGAAGGCCTTATCCTGGGCCTGTTCCAGATGCTGTATTGCTTCAGCAGTCTGTAGGCTCTTTTATGCAGACTGGTCTCTGATGGACCTGGGACCCAAGATGGCTCTCCCACCTGCTCTGGTGGCCAGAGCCCACCCTGGTGGCCATCCTTTCTCTGTTGGGGAAGGAGGGTAGATGTCTGGAGCTCAGATCTTCTTCTTTGCTAAAGATGAAGGACAGAAATGGGGCCTGTCCCAGAAGCTATGTTGCTTCTGCAATCTGAATTCTCTTTTGTGCAGACTGGTCTCTGAGGGACCCGGGACACAAGATGGCTCTCCTACCTGCTCTGGTGGCCAGAGCCCCGAAAATTTTCTTTATTAGTGATTGGTATGGAAGAGTCCAGCTTACTATAGACAATAACACTCCTCAGAAGCTTATCTTATGTGGCATTATAAAACAGAGTGATAAAGCCATGAGAACAAGCCAGTAAGTAGCACTTCTCAATTGCCTCCCTTCTGTTCTTGCCTCCAGGTACATGCCTTCAGTTCCTGCTCTGACCTAACTTCATGAAAAAATGTAACTGTAAACTGGAGTATACCCTTTCCATGTGGTGTTTATCAGAACAATGGAAACCTAACTAAAAGAAGGAAGTCATGTTTAGGGAATTATGCCACCCACAATGGACTAGGTCTTCCCACGCCAATTAATTTAAGACAATCCCTACAAACATGTCCTCAGGCCAACACAATATTACAGTTCCTCACTGAGACTATCTTCTAAGTTGACTCTAGGTTGTGTCAATTTGAGAGGTAAGCTCAGGATCACATGTCCTTAATTTATTATCTTTCTTTCTTGCTTCCTTCCTTCCTTTCTTTTTCTTTCTTTCTTTCTTTCTTTCTTTCTTTCTTTCTTTCTTTCTTCCTTCCTTCCTTC
>NW_018391913.1:114741-147891 GCF_900095145.1 Mus pahari | reverse complement strand
TCTCTCTCTCTCTCTCTCTCTCTCTCTCTCTCTCTCTCTCTCTTTCTATCACATATCAGGAGTACAGGTACCTTAAACTTCTCATGTGATCTTTTTTTTTTTTAATTCTGCCTTTCTGTTCTGACAGTATGCTAAGATAGAATCATGAAAATATTGGTGTATCCTCTCTATACTGAAGAACTTCTAATATCCATGAATGTGTTCTAAGTGACAAGGTATCAGGCCCTCTATCAAATGGTACCAGGGATCAATGCTTATTTGGTTAGTGAATTTAAAATGTAAATATGCAGCTGTGCATATAAAAATATAACTGTACACTGGTGTACCTGGTGCACTGTGTACCTGGTGTACCTGGTGCACTGTGGTGGTGCATGCTTTTAATCCTAGCACTTGGGATGCAGAGACAGGCAGATTTCTGAGTTCCAGGACAGCATGGTCTACAGAATGAGTTCCAGAACAGCCAGGGCTACACAGGGAAACCCTCTCTAAAAAGAAAAAAAAAATAAATGCTGTTATACATTTTAGCAATTAAATAGGATAATATTATTTTGAAGAATGTGTGAGTGTGTGTGTGTGAAGGCCAATAGTTAACTTCAAACATATATATTTTTTTAAAATATTGGATATTTTCTTTATTTACATTTCAAATGTTATCCCCTCTCCAGGTCTCCTCTCCAGAAACCTCCTATGCCATCCTCCATTCCCTTGCCTTTATGAGAGTGCTTCCCCACCCACTTACTCACCCACTCTCACCCTGGCATTCCCCTCCACTGGGGAATCAAACCCCCACAGGACCAAGGGCCACTCCTCCCCCTGGTGTCCAACAAGGGCATCCTCTGCCACACATGTGGCCAGAGACATATGTCCCTGTTACAGGAATTTCCTTGTCCAAACACATTAGGGCAGTGGGAGGTTTGTGATTGGACAGAAGAGAGGCAGAACAGAACGAGGAGTTGAGGAGACAGAGGGAAAGGTCTGAGGAGGGGAGAGAGAACCAGAACAGAGGCTGACATGGTGTTATCAAAAGGCTAGAATAATTGTGTTAAAGCTTTATCATTATCATTTGGCTCTGAAAGTATTGTACTGGCATCTTATAAATTTTGTTATTATTAATACATAAATCTGATTGGCAAATTAAGCATTAAGAGTCATGATTCTACCAGGTAATTAGGTGTTGAGATGACTAACCAGGGGTGCATGGGGCATTGTGTGAAATTGAGAGGAACTTCACTGAAGTGGGGGTGGGGGCTGTCTAAGAGATGGCCCAGTAGAAGCCATATGGCCTCGAAAGGCTGTCATGGTGAGTTGGCAGGCCAAGAGACTGAGTGAGTGAGATCACCTGGTGCAGGGGCTAGCTCTAGATATTTCCTGCAACAGATCTGTGCCTCCATGTTTACTCTTTGGTTGGTGATCTAGTCCCCAGGAGCTCCAGGAGGTCTGGCCAGTTGACACTTTGGCACCCTCATGGGGCTGCAAAACCCCTCAGCTCCTTCTTTCCCTTCTCTAAGTCTTCCACTCTGGACAAGCCTGAGACAAACACTAGTCCAGGGTCAGGGACTCCATATAGGGATATAGCATGAGATGACTATGAGTCCATCATTGTGCAGATGTGTGCTAACTTCAAGAGCAGAGAGTTTGCCAGAGATAAGAATAACCTACCTGTGTCCATGCAACCTAGTGGGAGCAAGATTGAGTCTAACCCAGCTGGAACCCTAGAGCCCTAGTGAGAGTGATCTGTAGAGGATAACTACTCAAAGCTGGCCTTCTTTACAGGAGTTGCTGAAGAGCTGCCCCTGGGGTTATGAAAGTTGGAGATCTTACCTCACCATTTGTCTCCCATGAGGTATCATATATGATGATGTGGTACTTACCTCCCCTGCTACACTCAGAACAGAGGGACCTGTACCTGGCTAGCACAGTAGAGCTGTTTCTGATGCCATGGGTGCATATGAGCCAGCCCTGGGGGGCATTGGAGTGAGAGAGCTGACTTTGTTTTTGTTATTGTTGTTTGTTTGTTTGTTTTAATGATCCTCCCCCAAGATGTCTCTGTTTATTGATGGCTGTGGCATTGGATAGGCCAGCTAGGGTAGGGAAGGTGAAAATGACATGGTTATATGAGTAGTGGAGAGTTGGTGGGTGTATCAGCTTAGATATCTCTCAGGTCTAGACTAAGGGCTTTGAATTTGTTCACCCCAACATGTAATCCATCAACAAACTTTTGGAGTTCATAAAGGGCTCATTCTAGGGATCAAAATCTACCAGATTTCCATAACACAGGTAAACAGTAGGATACCCAAGAGAACTCTCAGTGAGGATCCAAAATAGATAGTGTAGCAGAAGCCAGAGGCCTCATACCAGACCAAGGAGACATTATAATGAACATGCTCAACCCAAGAAGTGTGGAAAAGTGGGCATCAGGGACACACTGTGACATAATACAGCTTCTACAATAAGATTTATTTTTCTTCCTGTTACAGGGGAGCTTGCAAGGGTAGATGGTTGGTATGAGGAGAGAGTAGATTAGTGGCACTAAGGTGGATGAGGTAAAGTTCTCAAAGAATGAATAAAAGGTTTTTAAAAAGATATATCAACAACCTTAGGCATACAATTTATATCTGATACTTTACCAAATGTCCTATAATACTGAGCAGGATACTTGCATTGAATTATGCCACCCATCAATACTTAAAATACTTCAGTGGTTCCCAACATTATCTAAGATTGAATACAACCTTGTCAACTTGGCAAACTTCTGCCCCTGTGAATAATGCCCCATCCCCAAAATACTAGGCTACTTCTCATGATGACCAAATACCAGGGATGCTTCAAATAATTTAGTACCAGTAAAGTTCTAACTAGTTAGAGAGGTAGAACTTTTTATACTTTGGTGTGAATGCAAGAGTATAGTTGTATTCATGGAAACTCTTGTATTCAGGAATACTTTTTGAAGGTTTGTAAAATTGTTACAATATGAACCTTATACAGCAAACATACAAGCTTCATATATACTTGCTAAATAAAATCTGATATCTCCATTGGTAAAACACTTACCTGGAAGAATATGACTTCAGAATCTATGTAAGGCATTTTTTGCGTCCATCAAATATGTGAATGTCACCGAGCATGTGTGGGGATCACCAAACACACCAACACTCATAGGACGATAAACACAGGAAAGAAGCTGCCACTGCTATTTTCTCATGAACAGGAAAAGGAAATAATGCCCAGATAGTATGTGGGCATTTCCCTAACTGCTCAGACCTAATTCAGTGTGTCGATTCAGTGAGTTATGGAATTTGCTGCCAAGTATGAAGACATGGGTTCTGTCCCATGGTAGAAGAAAAGAACAAACTACTGTATGTTCTCTTCTGACCCCCACACGTATATTCTTTGGCAAACACACAATTAAACAAATGTAGTCACTGCAAACACATGAACACACCATGCCCTAAATATAACTTGTAAGTATTTCCCAAACAACATGCAGCCTAGAAATTAACTAGGTGAATTTTTGCAGTCTTGCCTCAACTTAGTGCCTGCTGCTCTTTGGCCAAGTGACTTTGCTCTTGCTGGGCACCCCTAATAAAATGTTCATGATGGACACTTGCAGATATTCAGGTACTCATGTTTGTCTTAGTTAAATTTCTTGTTGTTGTTTCAAAACACTTGACCAAACAACTTAAAGGAGGAAGAACCATTTCTGACACTCAGTTTAAGTGGACACTGGTTGTTAGCATTCTGTTGACATTCCACCCTACAATTATCTGGCAATAGCCAGGTCTGCTCCACCCCACAGTTACCTGGTAACAGCCAGGTAGGCCTGACCCACTATAAGAGGGAATGCTCGCTCTCTCCTCCCTCTCTTTTTCTCTTATTCATTTGCTTCTCTCTTGCCCTCTTGGGCTCTTCCCTTCCACTTCTATCCCCATTCCCTTCCCCCTCTTTCCATGTGTTATGATCAGTCTCTACTTCTCTCCTCTCTCATCTCTCTTTCTTTCTCTGCCTCTACTACCCACTTAACTCCCCTCCTCATGCCCAGAGTAAACTCTGCTCTATACTATACAGTCATGTGGTTGGTTCCTCAGGGGGAAGACATATTTTGACATGAACCAATTGAGGGACCCCCTTCTCCCATTCCTCACCACACTCCCACATAACATATCCCCTCTTTTAACCTTTTCATAAGTACATCATGTGTTCCATGGCTCTGATTCAGAAACTCTGCAGGTTTGCATCCCTCTTCACCTACCACAGGAGATCTGCACTTGCTAGTCCAGAACTTGTAAGCCCTCATTCTCCACTGGTCAGAGTATGTGTCTGAATGGTCCCAGGGTCAAGTTCTTGAGCTCAGAGTTACCCCTGTATTGTTCTTTCACTGACCCTTGTTTTAGGACACTCCCTTGGGTGAGATTTCCGTCTCCTTGGTGACAGTTTCTTTCTCTCTTCTGATAAATTTCTGGCTCTAAATTAAACTGGTCTGTGGCTCAAAAACACAGACTCTAAGCATTAGTCCCAGCTATCACATGATGAGCTGATGGTCTGCCCTGTGTTAGAATCTCTCCAGGGCTGTTAATGACCTTGGGACATTGGTAGGGGCAGTTAATAACCCTATTCTCTCATTTAAGAGTCAGTCTTTTGTCATCTTTGTGCCTATTTACTGGGACTTCTTGGTTTATTTCACAGTTAATGGAAAATACCTGAGCATAGGTTTCTCTTCCTCCCCCTTCTCTCAGTTGCGGGCTCTCACTCCCAGTCTCTCTGGCTCAAAATCTCCTGGCTGTCAGAGTGATAGGTTACAAGTTTATTAACTCTTCATGAGCAAAAGAGATAAGGAAAAAAAAACACACATAAACATACATAGACATATACACTTTGTTCAGGCCCAAACAGCTGTCTCAATAATTCCAAAAGTGTTCATGTAAACTTATATATAAACACATAGACCAATACATATATACATATATGTAGATACATATAGACAAATAGACATATGCATATATACATTTGTGGATGGAGCAGAGACCCCAAAAGCCACAGTTTATTTCTTCTCTCTGACAACTTACATCTTCTTAGAAAAAAGTTCTTCATAACATTACCACATAGATACATTGGTACAGAAAGTGGAGTTGCAGGAGGGTGCTCATAATAAGTTCAAAGTAGTGTTTCACACTATAATCATATTATAAGTTCAAAGCAACAGATTCACAAAATCCTGCTTTATCATAGTGAACAGATATGGTTTCATCCTTGTACATGACATATAAAAAGTTGTTTTGACCACAAATTTATTCCAATCCTACTTTCTTATTCAAGTACAATTAGCCTGTGATATAGGATGATTGGTAGAGCTCTATTTGCAGTTTTTTTTTTTTTTTCTATAGGAGTCTTGAGATTTCTTAAAAACCTTTGCCCTTCTTAGAAGGGTTCTGCCAGAGTAATGTTGTAATATGGATTTGTTTTCTCTTAGATTTGTTCTGTGTGTGTATGTGTGTGTGTGTGTGTGTATGTGTGTGTCTGTGTGTGTGTCTGTGTGTACATATCCATGTGCATATGTGTGTGTGGTGGGTATGAATTCCTATCTAAAACATCTAGGCCAAAAGCAATTTTGAAAATAAAAGTTTTATTTCATCTTGAGCTTGTGGTAATCCACCTCCTAGGAAAGACAAGGCAGAATTTCAAGGCAACAACCTGTAGTAAAGAATTGATAGAGAGGCCCTGAAGGATAACACCATTCACAATTGGCTGCTCACTTCAATCATTGTTAAAGAAAAATACCTATAGTCTTGCCTACAGGCCAATCTTCTGGAGGTACTTTATCAATTGAGGATTCATCCTCTGAGATGACACTACGTTGTTTCAACTTAACAAATCTAGCCAGCACAGTATGCCCAGGAATGCATGTGGAGGTAAAAGGACAACCTCGGGAATCTGCTAACATCTTCATCCTTTGTTCTTCATCTGCTAACATCTTCACCCTTCAGGGTTCTTTGTTTTTCCACCGCATATGTCAAAGGCTAGCTGGCATATGAAAATACAGAGTAGGAGCACTTTCTGGCTTTTTTTTTTTTTTAATTGGTGTCTTGGGGATGTGAACTCTGGCCTTTATGTCAAAAGTACTTTAATCCTTTGAACTATCTCCCCAGCTCTGAATTCTGATATTTCTATATAAGGATTCAGCTATACAGATCTAATATTTGTATCTCTTTCACCTATGCACTCTAATCCCTTCAACATCTTCTTGCTCTTATTTCCTATACTTGGTTTTTTTGTTCTGCTTTACTATCTCCTCCCCCTCCTTTTCCTCCTCCTCTTCCTCCTCTTGTTGTTGTTATTGTAGTATTTGTTTTGATATGTGTATGTGTGATTACTTACCTGTTTATTTTATTTTATTTCATTTTATCTTGTCTTATTGTCATTCTGAGTTTAAATTATTGTTGAAACTTCAATTGGGTAATGTCAAATTAGGTCAAGCATGACTAACATTTCCAGTATTCCTTTTTCTACATGAGTTTAATATAGCTTGCTCCAAAGGACATGTGCCATGAAACTGGGAATGTACATATTTTTATATATAAAGATGTTCTTATAGTGTGTTTTGAGAACAGGAGAGGTTATAGGACACAGTTTCACAGATATCAGGGTTTTTTTGTTTGTTTGTTTGTTTTTTTAATTTTCTGACTCAGGTCATAAATAGCAAAAAGTAAATATTAACTAAGAGTGTTGATGTAAAAAAGACACTAAAGATGAGGAGTCTGTATCTTTGTGCCCCTAGGTAGCCTCACTTTTGCCAGAGGCCAGGGATGCCAGCTCCTCTTCAGAAGGAGTATTAATGTAGCAACGAAGGCACATTAAGCAAAACTAAGCAGGTCTCTATAAGTTTGAGGCAAGCTTATTCAACATAGAGAACTCCTGGTTAGCAAATGCTACATAATATGAATTTATTCAAAAGAATAAAAGGACAATAGAACATATGGCCTAGAAGAAACTTAACACTGTAGTTGGGCCAAGTTATTCTCTTGGCCTTGGGACTTCATCTTCAGACAAACTAAGGACAAAGAAGGAATATGTGTCCTTTTATGGGGATACTTCATTGAATTGCTGTTTCTAGTGCAGTTCCTATGAGCTGAACCATCCTAAGGTCCAGATGGTTCTGGCTCCCTTTCTGAATCCTATTCTATTGTTATTAAGATGACATTGGGAAGAGAGGCCCCTTGGTCTTGCAAACTTTATATGACCCACCACAGGGGAAGGCCAGGGCCAAGTAGTGGGAGTGGGTGGGTAGGGGAGCAGGGGTGTGTGGAGGGGTATAGGGAACTTTCGGGATAGCATTTGAAATGTAAATAAGGAAAATAATAATAATAATAAAAATCTGAAAAAAAAAAAAAGATGACTGGGAAGCCATAAGGAAGGAGGTAACATTGGACCCAGTCATACAGTGGGTACCAAGATCAAATTGCATGTAAACCACAGACTTAGATGTGGCCTTCATAGCATTGAGCAGGCTTTTTTCCAGCCTTGAGCAGGATGAACAGACCTTGAGCTCTTGCCACAATGGACCTTATCAAGCCTGGTGGAGTCACCTGCCTTGGTTGCATGTACAATTTCCCACAGGAACTTAGAAGAATAGACTACCCACTGACCTTGCTTTGCAACATTATCTAGCTGAAACAGGATAGATTCTGTGGCTTTTCCCAATATAAACACGGTGGTGCTGAATATTAAACTTGGATCCTTGATCAGAACCTTGTCTTTGCTTCATTCTTCTCTTGTGCCTCTCCCCATCTCTTTCATTTCCAGCCCCCCTTTCAGGTAAACCCAGTTTGTCCATGCCCACTGGATGGCTACAGATTGTGCCTGAACTTGGGGCCTGAAAATTGGGGACTGGCTGAGAAACTCTCTCTTGGGTAGGACTCCATCAAAACAGAAGAAAAATAACAGTATACTGCATGGTAAGCAATGAACAGCATTAATGCTAACACTAGCTATAAATTTTATTTTGGGAGGTCTATCGTTGCAGGAGGTATGTTAAGGGGATACAGGCTAGGCTAAAGGTGCTGACCCAAGGCCAACTTCTCCTAGGGATGACAATGGAACAGGCATTTGTTTATAGCCTAAAAGTCTGCTTCAGGTGAGAGGAGCAGGATTTTAAAAGCAGATGTTAGAAAAAAATCGCAGTTCATGTAGATTTATGCTGTCCATAATTCCCAGAAATAGGTGGTAAATACACAAATAAAATAATTAATTAGGAAAATTGAGGAGGAATTGGGGAAGTTAGGAAAGCAGAATGCTGGGTAGCAACTATCTGTAGCTGCCACTCTGCCTCCTAAAGAAGAAAATGCTGGACTCCAAAAACTCAAATAAACCCATTAAAAAATGGGGTACAGAGCTAAATAAAGAACTCTCAACTGAGGAATATCGAATGGTTGAGAAACACCTGAAAAAATGTTCAACATCCTTAGCCATCAGGGAAATGCAAATCAAAACAACCCTGAGATTCCATCTCACACCAGTCAGAATGGCCAAGATTAAAGATTCAGGTGACAGCAGATGCTGGCGAGGTTGTGGAGAAATAGGAACACTCCTCCATTGCTGGTGGGATTGTAAGCTTGTTCAACCACTCTGGAAATCAGTCTGGCGGTTCCTCAGAAAATTAGACATAGTACTACCGGAGGATCCTGCTATACCTCTTCTGGGCATATACCCAGAAGATCTTCCAACTGGTAATAAGGACACTTGCTCCACTATGTTCATAGCAGCCTTATTTATAATAGCCAGAAGCTGGAAAGAACCCAGATGTCCCTCAATAGAGGAATGGATACAGAAACTGTGGTACATTTACACAATGGAGTACTACTCAGCCATAAAAAACAATGAATTTATGAAATTCTTGGGCAAATGGATGTATTTGGAGGATATCATCCTTAGTGAGGTAACCCAATCACAAAAGAAGTCACTAGATATGTACTCACTGATAAGCGGATATTAGCCCAGAAACTTGGAATATCCAAGACACATTATGGAAAACAGAAGAAAATCAAGAAGGATGACCATTTGTGGATACTTCATTCTTCCTTAGAATAAGGAACATAACTCTCATGAAAGGTTATAGGTACAGAGACAAAATTTAGAGCTAAGATGAAAGGATGGACTATCCAGAGAGTACCCCATTCAGGAGTCCATCCCATCATCAGCCACCAAACCTAGATACTAATGCTCATGCCAGCAAGATACTGCTGAAGGGACCCTGATATTGCGGCCTCTTGTGAGGCTATGCCAGTGCCTGGTAAACACCGAAATGGATGCTCACAGCCAGCTACTGGATGGAACACAGGGTCCCCAATGGAGGAACTAGAGAAAGTACCTAAGTACCTGAAGGGGGCTGCAACCCTGTAGGTGGAACAACAACAGGAACTAACCAGTACCCCCGGGGTTTGTGTTTCTAGCTGCACATGTAGCAGAAGATGACCTAATCGGCCATCAGTGGGAATAGAGGCTCCTTGGTCTTCCAAACTCTATATGACTTAGCGCAAGGCAAGGCCTGCGCCAAGTAGTGGGAGTGGGTGGGTAGGGGAACAGAGGTGGGGGGAGGGGTATGGGAAACTTTCAGGATAGCATTTGAAATGTAAATAAAGAAAATAATAATAAAAAAAAAGTTTAGAGGAAAAATCTTAGAAGGACATATAGTAAATAATAGCCAAACTACTTATAGGAGAAACAGAGTATAGCTGTAATTATATGACCTGGAATTGTAATGTAGCAAATAATTGTGATGGAATTCCCCTGATTTTGTTTTAAGAAATCAATCCTTAGATATGACTTACAAATTCAAATTTATTTTTGCTAAAACATTAATATTAAAAAAGCAATGTTTGTTTTTAATAAAAATTTAAAAGAAAAAAAAAAGAAGAAGAAAATGGATAAAAGCTATTTCAGAGCTCTCCTAGAGACAGGAGGAAATTGGAGACTTCCTGCTTCTTCTCTGGCTCCTATTGGCGATATTTTTAGTTCTGGTTCTGTACCTCTTAGGTAGGATATCTGGGTCCATTTGGGACATCTAATTCTCTTCCCTCTCTAGACAGCCAATTGTCTGACCTTGGCACAGTGATCTGTCCTTGTCTCTATTTTTTTGTTGTTGTTTGTTGCTCCGTGTTTCATGTTCAAAAGAAAAATGGCTAAAACTTTATCTGCTGGTCATTCAACTCTTGATTTAGCTTTAACTCATTTCAATATAAAACAAATAAATAAATAAAAGGCAAGAAAATTTTGTCTGGTCTAAATGTATAACATGTGCATAGCCACTTCCTTTTTTGTTTCTTACTGGTTTTAAAAGTATAAATATGTTCTGCATGTCTTGGTTGTAGATTATTGGCTTATAAGTTGTTATTGGGTATAATAAAAAATTGTAACATTGGTAACAGAAAATTGGCTTAAAACTGGTAACTAGGTTGGAGTCATTCAGATAACACATGGCATGAGCCAACCCAAGAAACAGGTCTCTAAAGATATCTCTAAATTGGCTAATTTTATGTAATTTTTATCCTAGAAACCAGATAGGATTTAGGGCAGTGTTTCTTTGGTGAATTATAAAAGGCTACACTGTCATACCTTCTTATGCAGGAATTGCAGCCAAACTTTGTAGCAGGGGTGATACACTTGGGATTGATTTTGGAGTTACTAGAATGTTTGGCAGTTAAGTTTTGTTTTTCAAAGTTGTGGTTGTTTTCTGTTGTTGCAAGGAAAACTTGAAGATTGCTGTTAAATTGCCAGTGTTCCATTGGCTGTAGTTTACAGTTTGATCACAGACTCAGAATTCTTACTCACACATATTTGTAATTAAGGAAAAATCAAGCTGGGCAGTGGTGGTGCACACCTTTAATCCCAGCACTTGGGAGGCAGAGTCAGGCAGATTTCTGAGTTCGAGGCCAACCAGGTCTACAAAGTGAGTTCCAGGACAGCCAGGGCTATACAGAGAAACCCTGTCTCGAAAAAAAAAATCAAGCAGGGGGAGATTGTTGCAAGTTTGTGAAAGATTGATTAGTCTATGGAACTTGTGGGGGCATTACAACCTGTCTTGCTTACTTCAGCTGCCATTACAGGAAATGTATATAGAAGACTTTTGCATTCTGATGACTGTGGGAGCTTTGAATTTAATTTTGAAGAGTCCATGAAGCAATATAATTGGAAAATTTTTCCTCAAGGAATGGCTAATAGCCCTACATTACGTCAAAAATTTGTTTCTGCTTCAATACAAGAATTTAGGATTTTTAATCTTTCAGTATATATTATTCATTATATGAATATTTTATTAGTTCATCCCTCTGAGGTAGTTTTACTACAAGCCTTTGCTCTTTTTATATAGCCTTAAAATTCTGGAGTAGTTGTTGCTCCACAAAAGTTTCAAAGGCAGTTTCTTTCTCAATATTTGGGACATCAGTTATATCTTAAACAAAATGTAGCACAGATAATTCAAATAAGAAAAGATAGCTTATTTGCTTAAAATGGTTTTCAAAAGTCATTAGGAGATATTCATTGTCTAAGACCTCGTCTTAAGCTTATCATAGGAGAAATTAAACCTCTGTTTTATATTCTCAAAGGGGATGCAAATCCCCTCCACAATTAACTGATGAGAGATGAATAACTTCACAGAAATTAGGGGAAGCTATTAGTCAACATAATACATTGTATAGACTATTTTGCTGGATGTTAACACCTATTACAGTCCTTTGGCAAAAGGGGCCATTAATGTGTATTCATCATTTTTCATCTCCAATTAAAGTTTGAATACACTGTTATGAAGCTGTTGCTGTGTTAATACCAAATTGTAGGATAGAGTCCTGAAAGTATTTTGGGAAAGAACTTGATGAAACATTTATTACATCTTTTAAATAGCAATTAAATTGGTTATTACAGAATACTGATATTTGTCCTATTGCATGGCAGAGTTTTAGGAAAATTTGATAATCATCCTAAAGACAAGTTGTTAGAATTTGCCTTCATACATACTTTTGTATTTCCTATAAATTTACACATGCAGCGAGTAAAGAGTGCATTAACTGTATTTATAAACAGCTCATCTAATGGGAGAGTAACATATGTGATTGGATCACATTTTTATTTTCTGGAGTTTACCCCCTGCTTCACAAATAGTTAAACTACACGCTGTAGCCACTGTTTTTGAAATATTGAAAAATCAAGCTTTTAATTTGTATACTGATAGCTAATTTGTAGCTCATCGTTTAAAATTGCTTGAAATTGTTCCTTTTTTAGATACTACTAATTCTCAAATTTTGCAGCTATTTATACAACTACAGGTTAATTTAAGAAACATGTACTGTCCTGTACTTTATCAGACATTTAAGAGCTCATACTTTTTGCAAGAACCCCTGGGCAATGCCACAGGAGATTTGTATACCAGGCAGATTATAAGCCTTACAGGAACAATTAGCCAAACATTACATCACCAAAATAGTGATAGGTTAGTAATTCTAGAAAATATGCACATAAAATTGTAAAGACATGTTCTCAGTGTCCTCAATTTCTCCATGTACCACTTAATGATGTTAATCATCAAGGACTCTTACCTAACCAATTATGGCAAATGAATGTTACCCATATTTACTTATTATCCTAAAGGACAAGGTATTGTGCAACAGTCCCATGGAAATTTAAAACAATATTGCATTAAAAAAAACAAAGAAAGAATTGTATTCCTGTACAACATCAAATTATTTAAATCATACTTTCTATTTAAACAGTTTAAAATCTGTATATCAAGGAACTTTCTGAGTGTGGAGGAGTAACTACTGGTGCTTCTGCCTGGTTTTGCAAGGAAAAATATGATTGATGATTCAGGAGTAATAAGGGATTCTAAAGTTCGAGAAGGACTAATCAAAAGGAAAAAAAGAAAAAGTTCAGAATCAGGGATGGCTTGAATCCTGTTTCTCCTCTTCCCCATAGCTTACAATTTTAATTTCTATACTGCTTGGACCATTACTTATATTTTTGTTGCTTTTAAATTTTGGACTTTGTATCTTAAGCAGATTGGTTGTGTTCATACATGATCACTTTCAGCAATCTCAGCTATTTACCATTGTATTTATTCATGCCATGAATACTAAGCTATGAAGAAATAAATGCATTTAGTGCATATTTGTATGTTCTTCTTGGCTTTGGTCTGAATGGGAAAGAGTGTGATATTGAAGGCTGGTAGTCAGAGACAAGTTAGAGTGTTCTTGAACTCCTATCAACCTAAGTTGGAGACATACTTCAATGCTATGTTTGATCTCCAAGACTGGTAAGAAGGAGCAGTATAGACACTGACCTAAGATAGGCATGGTCACCTGGCCACTCTTTACCCTAGATGGAATTATGAAAACAAGTAAATCTTGTGCTCCTATCCAGCTACTGGCACTGCTCATCTTTAAAAAAAAAAAAAGTGTGTGTGTGTGTGGGGGGGGAATTGTGGCCTTCACGGCCTTGAGCAGGCCCTTTCTAGCCTTGAGTAGAACTTTTCCTGCTTTGAGCAAACTGAACAGACCTTGAGCACACGCCACAATGGACTTTATCGACCTTGGTGGAGTCACTGGCCTTGGTTTCATGTGCATGTTCCCACAGGAATGTAGAAGAATAGATTTCCCACTGACCTTGCTTTGTCACATGATCCAGCTGAAACAAAGGATGGGGTCTGTGGGATTTCCCTATATAAATGCAGTACTGAATATTAAACTTAGAGTCTTGATCAGAACCTTGTCTTGGCTTTATTCTTCTATCTACCCCTACCACATCTTTTTCATTTCCAGCCAACTCTCAGGTAAACACAGTTTATCCATGACCACTGGATGGCTACACTTAGATATCAGAAATTTCGTGGAATATATAAATATTCTTGAGAAGGAAAAAAAAAGACTCAGTTTTTTTTTTTTTTATAAACTAGAAGTAAAGATACTCATTTAAAAATAGTAATATAAAATGTTTAAACACAGATATAATAAAATAAATGCAAAATAAAAAAATAAATAGAAGTTAGTGATGAAAATAAGGTAAAATGTCAATTGGGAAACAAAGTAAAGACCACAAAATATTAATATAAATTCTTATGTTTATTTGTATAGAGAACACAGTAACAAGAAATATAGGAGAATCACAGCACATTCTGGTGTGGAGAAACTGAGTGCCTAGAAGAAAATAAAAAAAGAAGTAGTTGGTAGGGTTGGGCAGATTGCTATAAGTAGAGTGTTTGCCATACAGGTCTGAGGACATGAGCCTGATTGCTAGAACCCATACACAGATCTGTGTGTGCCAGCAAAAGCAGCTGAATCAGAGAGCTCCAGGTTCAGTGAAAGACCTTACCTCAATGGACTGGCCTCAGTAAAGAAGATGCATCTAACACTTGAGAAACTTGAAACCCCCAGGAATGGGGAGATCCAGATAGGGAGTGGGGACAGTGGAGGAGGAATGGGAGGCCAGACCAGGAGGGAGACTCTAAAAAAAAAAGATTTTAGAGTAACAACAACAATAATTAATAATAATAATTTTTAGAAAGGAAGAAAAAAGAAATTGGAATATGATAGCATAAGATACCCAACATTGTCCTGCACATGTGATTACAGATACAAGTATACCCACAAACAGCACACATACAATATTAGTGGAAGTTTTGCAGAATCTCTTTGCAGTCACCAGATGATATTAGGGAAATCAAAATCATATCTTGAGATTCTTAACCTTCTTAATAGAATAATTTAAGAATTTTTTAATTGGATTTAATTGGAAGTTCAAGGAAAATTTTATGAGAGTTTAAAAGGAAATACCCAACACATGCAAAATCTCAGTAGCTTCTCAGAATAGGAGCACAGAGAAGCATGGATGGGAAAAACAACAACAACAACAACAACAACAACAAAATCAAAACAAAAACATTTTGTTTCAGTTAAACAGAAATGAAGTTTAGCCACATGGTGGCAGTAGATCACATGGTGGGAAGGGGAGGTTCAGAGAAAGAATGAGAACATCTTGGTACCAGAAAGAGTATTCTCAGGCTCTGGACAACATCCAGTAGAGAAAGGCAAAAGGGAAGAAAGAGAAAGACTTTCTTAGAACACAAAAACTCCCATAGACTCAGAAAACCTCAGGCCACCTCACAGGAACTGCACATGGTGTAAGCATTCTAGAAAGGAGAACATTACCTAAATAAAGAAACAATTCCTCTTTTTATCTCTTTAACACAGTTTAAGGACCTGCCTTCCTGACCTTAGTCTAATAGCCAGATGTTTAGCCAGCACTATTGTGTTAACTCTTAAGACAGAGACAATGGTATTTCAGGAAG
The DNA here is from genome assembly GCF_900095145.1 of Mus pahari. Taxonomy (NCBI): domain Eukaryota; kingdom Metazoa; phylum Chordata; class Mammalia; order Rodentia; family Muridae; genus Mus; species Mus pahari. Next base: position 132,566 of record NW_018391913.1, on the reverse strand, counting down.
AAGGACATTTCATTTTTATGCACACAAAGATACTACGGAGGTAGCAAAGTTTTTCTCTGTCTCAGCGTTTCTGTTTAAGAGTTATAATCATGAGTTCATGCAAGCAACTGCACTACTAAGCAAAAAAGAACAATGGCAGACACGTCAAAGCTCCCCAGGTTATATTTTTATATAAACAGGGTAGATGTGTAGTGTGACAAGGCAAAACAAATAGATCCATGTTTTCAAATCTGAGGGAATTAATCTGAGCACAGTTCTGGTGCGTAATTTATTGTTTAATGCACAATCTGAAATGTCTTTATGATGTTCTCTCTCATTAGAGATAATGATAGTATTCAGATGTATTCAGAAAGCAACATAATTCTATTTAGACCTCATATTTTCATGGACTATGCCCATACTATACCTTTGTAGCTTTTCCATTTATAATCCTGCAGTAAAACTATAGAAAAAAATACAATACTCAGTGCATGTGTGTGAATGTAGTAACCAGAGATCTTCATCATTCTCATTATTGCTGCCCATTCACATTTTTAAATTTGATGTGCACGTCCCATGGGGTACATGTGAGGTATGAAGAAAACTTAGTTGTATTGGTTGTTTTTTTTTTATTTTTTTATTTTTTTATTTTTTGGTTTTTCAAGACAGGGTTTCTCTGTATAGCCTTGGCTGTCCTGGAACTCACTTTGCAGCCCAGGCTGGCCTCAAACTCAGGACTTCGCCTCGCTCTGCCTCCTGAGTGCTGGGATTAAAGGCGTGTGCCACCACACCCAGCAATTGTATTGGTTCTTTCATCCCATTTTGTGGGTAACAGGGATTGAACTTAAGTTGTTACACTTCTTGATAGATATCTTAGCCCTTGGACCATATTGTCAGCCTATGTACATTGGTTTTGGAGACAGGTCCTGAAGCTTACCATTTTGTCTAGACTGGCTGTGTAGTAAGTCCCAGAGATACACTTTCCAAGCACAGGGATTACAAGTTCATGCCACTGTATCTGACTCATGGTTGCTGGTGCTGCAAATTACAAAACAATTGCTCATGTTAATATGTCAAACTTTTTACCGTGTGAACTCTTTTGGTTATCAACACATATTTTAAGAGCTTAAAATTCTTTACTTCTTCTTAGCATGTCAATTGTTATCCTTACATTGTTCTATATACATATGCAAGTAAGTATATGTGTAACAATAATTAATTTCAAAAGAGGCCATGGATTTGAAAGACAGCAAGGAAAGTATATGGGAAAGTTTGGAGGGAGGCAGGGGACAAGATGAATGATGTAAGTATGGTCTTAAAACATAAATGAAATAATTTAAAAAATGTTCCAATGCTACTTCTCTTCTTCTTTGTGATGTCCTCAGTGATAGAGGATTGACTATATGATTCCAATCCATTAAAGAGAGATATACTTTGGCTTTAGATAATTAAGATCAAATTAATTCTGTAAACTCAGTAGATGCTTGTAAAGCATTTTATTTAGCAGTCATTTATTTAATTAAGTTTATCAAACCCTCAGTGCACTAGATTTTTGAGAATTTGACTTGGCCTTGTATCAACAAAGAATAGAAAAATGGTGTTGAAACTAATCAGAACCACAATAATCAGTTAAAAGACTATCAGGGAATTACATTGCAGTAAGCAGAGCTGTTGATGTTTGAGACCACACAGAACTCAAAAGATTTGGCAAAATGTCAAGTTGGAAATATTATCAAGAAAGAAGTAGTTGAAAGGTACTTTAGGCTCCTGGGCTACTGTATATTAGAACTCTGGTGCTGATGATATATTCTTCACAGTTTATGATAAAGGCATCTGCCAAGCTAGGTACCTTTAGATTAATTGGAAAATAAGAAGATTGATATCTACTGTTGGCATTTGATTTAGACTCTCCCTCCCCACAATTACCTGGCAACAGCCAGGTATGCCTGATTCACTATAAAAGGCACTGTGTACCCCCTCCTTTCTCTTGCTCTTGTGTTCCTGCTCTGACCTCTTGTTCCTATTTTCCCACTCTCCCCATTACCCTCCCCCTCTCTCTACATGCTCATGGCCAGCCTCTACTACTCTAGTCTCTCACTTTCTTCCTTTCTCTGTCTCTATTACCCTCTCAACTCCACTCCCCATACCCTGAATAAAATCCATTCTAGACTATTCCATCATGTGTCATGTGGTTGGTCTCTCACGGGGAAGGGATGCCTCAGCATGGGCCCACAGAGACACTTCATCCCCCCACACCTAACTGCACATCCACCAAACATTTTTCTTTTCTCCTTATCTATCTATCTATCTATCTATCTATCTATCTATCTATCTATCTATCTATCTATCTATCTATCTATCTATCTATCTATCTATTCATATATAAAACAAAGAGCCACTGCACAGGATGAATATGCATCTTTTCAGGGTGTATTACTGCTGATGTTTTAATGCGCTTGACTTTGGGCAGATACTCTATTGGGTCTGACAAAATTCCAGGTCTCATAATTCTATCAACATTACCCAAGCCTTCTCTATATATCATTTTCTCTTTCAAATTCAGCTATTAAAGGTAGTCTGTAGCAATAGTCACTATATACTAATAGAGAGCTTTATGTGTAAAATGCCTATTATATCTCAGGACATCTAGGCATTTTACAATGCAGAAAATCAATCTATAGTAAGCAACCATAATTATGTTATATAGTATTAAACTATCATTTGCTGTTAACAAACAAATTAATGTTTTTAGCTTTGTGAAAAAACTTGTGAAGTTTGCAAACCATAGAAGAAACTGAAAATAAAGGTTTGCTAGCTTTGGAAGATTTGTATGTAATAACAGCCAAATTAAAGGACAAATGAAAAACAAAGACCCACTGCACAGAATGAATATACATCTTTTCAGGGTGTGTTACTGCTGATGTTTTTATGTGCTTGACTTTGGGCAGGAAGGGTCTGACAAAATGCCCATGTGTATGTTTTAACATCTCAGGGAAGAATCAGAATCCACAGCTTCTGCCTCTTAGTTAAATCCCCAAGTATTTTTTCAGGCAAAGTTGGGACATAGCTGTTTTCTTTAATGTCAAATACTAATGACGTTTCTGGGTAGAAAATTCATTGTACAAGTATGGGAATATGCAATTTTCTTATTACAAATTTGTCATACAAACCCCTTAAAACTGAAAGTCCATTTATGTAGCACTTAGATAATAGTAGACTTGCAGTATTTCTTAATATCAGAATCTTAGATTGAATTATAGCAAAAGAAAAACAGCAAACCATGATGATTATATTTAGTTTAAAAACATTATTTTGCTAAATGGAAAACTGAACTTGAGACTGTGAAATGCTTTACACAGATACAAAACCACAAAGATATGGATTGAACTGTGCCTAGAGACTGACACTACAAAACAGAGCTAAACTCTTTAATAGAAAAGATGGATGCATTTCCTCACAGGTTGCTGATGATGTGTTTTGTGTGTGTGTGTTTTGTGTGTGTGTGTGTGTGTGTGTGTGTGTGTGTGTGTGTGTGTGTGCTGTGTATGTATTTTCTAAAATTACCTGAGCCTATACTTCTGTGTATTTTATAAACAATTTTTAGAGGAAGATTTTTGGAATATTTTGGAAGATTATTAACAAACTCAGAGTACCAATGAATAGTATCTCTTCAGTATGAAGAAAACTAGACAAAGTTATAGTTATTAATTATGGGTCTAAAGGAACAGTGGTAATACAGTTGCAAAACATATGTATTTATTCAGTCATTGGGCTCATACTTTTTAAGCACTATATGCTCAAGAAGAATATCTTGGACACTATTGGATTCTTCTGAGAATAAGCCTGTCATTTAACCAGTTCGGAGTCTCAAGTGCTTTGGTTTCCAATAACATATTCAACAATATTCCAAGAAAGTGGCAGCTATAATCCTCATACACAATAATTTCTGATAGAACTTTAAAATTTTTATAGTAGCGATTGAAGGAAGGCTGGTTTGTAAAACAGTAATCTTTGATGCTTTTGGCACTGGTAGAATATTAATTATCAGATTTAGGGGCACTTTAGGAAAAAAATCTGTTTGCAAGTTTGAAGCTTGGTTGTGTAGTAACATAAGATAACACCTTCATTAAAAGAGCTTTGAAGCACTTGTCATCTTAATGATCAGAGGAGATAGCCTTTGACTCAGCACCAGACTATCATCAGAGAGCTAAACAAAGCCACAAAGTCTATTGTACTGAGTTGAAGAGAGTTGTCATAGCAAAAGAGTTAAAGACTATTCACTAATTACAATTTCCATTAAAATGTTTATTTTTAAAAACTGCAAATGTGCAAATAGGATAGGTAAGCAAATCAAGGAATTTAATTACCTTTTTACTATTAAATTTTTGTAAAGTTGTTATACTGTTCATCTTCCTATAACTCTTTGGAAAATGGGTAGATGTATATATAGCACACATACATTTCAAAGAACTTGCTGGGCATTACCCAAAATCATCACTAATATCAGAGGACATCACTAACACAAAAGAAAGAAAGAAATCCCCCTGATAGGTCTGTGGACCCTAATCAATATCTGCTGTCACAGACAGAAGGGTAGGAGTAGGGTGACCAAAGCAAAGCATGTGCACTGTGACACAGAAGGGCATATTAATGACTGTTGTACAGTGACTCCTACAATTGTAGATGCTATAATTCTTATGTACTCTGAAGTATTGATGGAATGTAATGATTAGTGTTAACTGTCAATTTGACAGAACCTACAATTACCCCAAGCAGGTAATCTCCAGGGAGAACACAAGAGGGAGTAGATTAAGGCTAACCTCTGAGATCATCATGAGAGATTATCTTGATTTAATTGCCATGTGATAACCTATCTTATTTCTAGGGAGGACCCTTCCTTAAGCAGGGGATCTAGGATTGGATGGAACTGAAAAATCAAGCTAAATACTAGTAAGAATGATATAATCTCCCTCTGCTTCCTGCCAGCAGATTTGATGTGAGCAGCTGCTTTAAGACCTTGCCACCTTGACTTCCCCACTATGGCAGACTGTGTCTTGAGATAGAGTGTAAATACAAAGAAAACAAGGTAGAAGAGAATTCTAATAAAGATTTATATTTGAGATTCAAGTTTTTAAATTGTGCATAGATGGTGAAAAGAGTGCAAATGATTCTAATGTAGTAGGTATTTCATTGTAATAATTATGATAGTCAGAAATACATAAACTCTCTCTTTTGTTGTGAACCACTTGTACTGGCTAGTTCTGTGTCAACATGAAACAGGCTGGAGTTATGACAGAGAAAGGAGCTTCAGTTGGGGAAATGCCTCCATGACATACAGCTGTAAGGCATTTTCTCAATTAGTGATCCAAGGGGGAGGTCCCCTTGTGGGTGGTGCCATCTCTGGGCTGGTAGTCTTGGGGTCTATAAGAAAGCAAGCTGAGCAAGTCAGGGGAAGTGTTGGAGACCAGCTTGAGAAAACCCCAGGCATTTTTACAGCATGCAGCTGAGATCCATACAGTTCTTTGTTAAGAGCCAACCACCCCCCTCCCCCTTGTGGGAATCAGCAAGACTCTGGCCCTAAACAAACATCAAGGACTGTTAAGGAGTCTTCCAGCATTCTGGAGCTTCCCAGAGCTGCCACCTCGGACTGTTAGGAGGACCAGAGCTTCGAGATAAGCTGCCTGGTGTTCTGGAGCTGTGACGCCAAGGACCTGAGATAAATCACTGAAAGTTTCAGACTTGCAATTAGCTTCCCCTATTTGTCCTTCCCTATGTCTCTTTTGATCACTCCCTAACCCCTCTCTGTATACTATAAAACTTGAGTATTTTTCCTCATTAAATGGACTATGACACAAGCAGATGCATGGTTTCCTTCTCTTTCTCTTATTCCCATTTCAATTTAGGTTCGTGATCTCCCTCGAGGACCATGGCATAACTTGTCCCATGGGATGGGATAGGGAAGCAAGACAGTAATGAACATCCCTCTATGGCCTCTGAATCAGCTCCTGCTTCCTGACCTGCTTAAGTTCCAGTCCTGACTTCCTTGTTGATGAACACCAATGTGGAATTGTAAGCTGAATAAACCCTTTCCTCCCCAACTTGTTTCTTGGTCATGATGTTTGTGCAGGAATAGAAACCCTGACTAAGATACTACTCTAACTCATTTTAGCATTATAGTTGCAGAATATTGTTCCTGAATTCATGCAGACTACTGAATAGCTACAATGAAAATTTACTTGGCATTTTATTAAGTAGTGTTGTATACCACAGTATTTAATTATTTTACATACAGACTGTTGTATTGTACTTGCTGGAAGAAATTAAAATTAAATTAAAAGAAGCTGAAAACAGATTAATTTGTCTTATGAAGTAAAATTTTCTATTCCTCTAACTTCATTATAATGACTTTTTAATTTCTGAATAATTTAAATAAAATCCATAACTGTTAGAGAGGCAGTGGTGGTGCATGCTTTTAATCCAAGCACTTGGGAGGTAGAGACAAGTGGATTTCTGAGTTTGAGGCCAGTCTGGTCTAGAGAGTCAGTTTCAGGATAGTCAGGGCTATACAGAAAAACCCTGCCTTGAAAAACCAAAACAAAACATAACAAAAATCATAACTGCTTACTTTTAATAAAAAAATACACAGTACCTTTCTACAAGTTAGAGAAACATTATTTAAAAATGAAGAAAAATATTACTGAATCACAATGATAAAGCAAGTGAAGCACTCAGTAGAAGCTTGCTTATGAAGATGTTGTCTTGAAAGCATAATGACTGAGGGGAACTATGGACCAGGGACTCCTGTTCCTAATTGCCAGCAGTATTCAACCAAATGCCTGTGTACACAGTAGACTAGGAACTACAACAATCATCACAGATCCAGTTGTTTTTCATCTAGAAAAGTGCAGACTAAGGACCCATATTATGAGCTGTGTTCTGCTTCCCCTTAACAAGCACTCCAAGCAACCCATCATTAGGGCAGCCACACAACCTCAGAGCCTGGTAAATTCACATCCAACAAAGTTGGATGATTATCCAAGGTCAGGAAATTTTTTTTTTTAGACAGCTGTCACACACCACCCTCAACTTCACATACAGTATAAAACTCATTCTCCCAGGAAATTTCCTATCAGCTTAGCCATAACACTTAACAAAACAACTAAAAAAAGACAACCTTAATACATTAATTTCCTCTTACATATTTGCTTTCTATAGGTTTACAGAATCGTCCATATTAAGCCTTTTGAGACCTGAGTCTGTAGGCCTATAATAGGACACCTGGCTAATCTGGAAAGATTAATTAATCTGGAAAGTTTTTTTAATAAAAACCATAGAATTGCTGATTATGAAGTCATGTGAGTGTTTACACATTTGTGCATATCTGTATGGAAAATTTTGCATGTTTGTAGGTATAGATTTTTTTGAATAAATGTTTATAGGGGTGTATACAGAACTGAGCATGAATATATGGATGTCAGTTGTTAATCTAATGTGTCATTGCTCAGATAGGATCCTTTTTTATTTGATTTGATTTGATTTTACTTTATTTTCTTTTTCTGTTTTAGTTTGGGGGATTTTTGTTTTATTTTGTTTTGTTTTGTTCTGTTTTTGTTTTTCGTTTTTGTGTTTTAGAGATAGAGTTTTCTCATTGTCCTAGGTCCACCAATTAAGCATAAATTGTCTGGCCAATGACTGTGAGGATCCTCCTGCTTAATATTCCCAAGTGTTGATACCAACATGTGACTTTTACAAAGGTTTTGGGCACAAAACATGGATCCTTATGCAGAAAATCAAGCATTGTATCTATTGAGATATCTTATAAGCACAGTTATGAGTTTTATTAACACATAAACCTGTTTTTTTAAATCTTGTTACAAGTATACTTGTTACAAGTATAAGTTGTTTTATAAAAGGATGTTAAGGAATAGTTCAAAATGTTTATGCTCACTTCTAGTTCAGCACATCATGTTAGATCAGTCACCTCATATCATTTTAATTCCTTCTCCATGCATGTACTGACCAACTATTATTCCAGCCTAGAATATAGGTGGCTAGTGTCTACCCACTTGTATATAAAATTAATGTAGGGTTCCTGGTTTCCATCTGTGCCTGGAGCTGACCCTGTGACAAAGTTCTTCATACACAAATTCCTCCTGAAAAGAACTGGTCTCTCAGTAGTGCTGAAACACAGACTTCCAGGAGGAACAAGCAACAATCAGAATCAGGAAGTCCAGCTAACACCAGAGATAACCAGATGATACAAGGAAAGTTAAGAACAAAAGCACAGAAACCAAGGTGACTTGTCATCATTGAAATCCAGTTCTTCAACCACAGCAAGCTCTGAATACCTTAACATGCTGGAAACACAAGACTCTAATTTAAAATCACATCTCATGATGATGATATAGGACTTTAACAAGGACAGAAATAACTCCCTTAAAGAAATACAGGAGAAAACAGGTAAGCAGGTAGAACTCCTTAAAGAGGAAACACAAAAATCCCTTAAAGTAGTAAAGGAAAATACAACCAAACAAGTTAAGGAATTGAACAAGACCATCCAGACTCTGAGAACGAAAATAGAAACAATAAAATCACAAAGGTAGACAAACCTGGAGAGAGAAAACCTAGCAAAGAGTCACAGATGCAAGCATCACCAACAGAGTACAAGAGACAGAAGAGAGAATCTCCGGATCAGAAGATACCATAGAAAACATTGAGACAACAGTCAAAGAAAATGCAAACTGCAAAAGCTCCTAATCCAAAATATTCAGAAGGTCCAGGACACAATAAGAAGAACAAACCTCAGGAAAATACATATAGGAAAGAGCAAAGATTAATAACTCAAAGGACCAGTAATTATCTTAAACAAAATTATAGATGAGAAATTCAGTGTCCTAAAAAAGAGATGACCATAATCATACAAGAACCCAACATTGGGACAGAAAAGAAATTGCTTCCATCACATAATAGTGAAAACACCAAATGAATAAAACAAAGAAAGAATACTAAAATCAGAAAGGTAAAAATGGTCAAGTAACATATAAAGGCAGAACTATCAGAATTACATCAGATTTCTCACCAGAGACTACAACAGCCAGAAGATCCTGGGTAGATATAATACAGTCTCTAAGAGAGTACAAATGCCTGCATAGCCTACTATATCCAGCAAAACTCTCAATTATCATAGATGGAGAAACCAAGATATTCATGACAAAAATTTTACAAAATATCTTTACACAAATCTAGTGCTACAAAGGATAACAGATGGAAAAACACCAACATAAGGAGAGAAACTACATCCTATAGAAAGCAAGAAAGTAATCTTTTTCAACAAACCCAAAAGAAGATAGGCAAACAAACATAATTCTACCTCTAATAAAAATAACTGGAAACAGCAATCAATATTCCTTAATATCTCTTAACATCAATGAACTCAGTTCCCTAATAAAAAGACATAGACTAACAGACTGGATATATGAATAGGACCCGGTGCTTTGGTGCATACAGGAAATGCACCTCAATGACAAAGATATATACTACCTTAGAGTAAAAGGCTGGAAAACATGAATTTACAAAAAAAAATGGTCCCAAGAAACAAGCTGGAGAATTAAATTAAAAAATTGACTTTCAATCTAAACTCATCAAAAAAGGTAAGGAAGAATACTTCATCCTCATCAAAGAAAAATCTGCCAAGATGAACTCTCAGTTCTGACCAATTATGCTCATTAATAAATAAACTTTACTGAAGTTCCAAGTACACACTGCAACTCACACAATAAAAGTGGGAAATTTCAACCACCCACTCTCATCAATGGACAGAGTTAAATCAGGATCAGATAACCTGTTGGGCGCCCCAGCCTCCGGCCATTAGAGGTGGGGCAAAAATGACAGGTATGCCAAGGCAGGGTTTGAGCAGCCTCCGCAGCAGCTTCCCGCTGCAGCCTCCTTTATTCTCTCTACAGCTCTCTGCCTCAGCTCTATTCTGTTTATTATGGGGGACCACACAATTTATCCCCCTCCACCCTCTGCACTTATCTCTCATCACTGTTCATCAGCCAATCAGCATTCAGTATGCTCTGTACATGAGCCATGCATGCAGACAGGGTGCTCGTTGATAGCCCAGTGACTCAGTATCATGCTGTATGACTCTATGTGTCAGGCAGGCAGTGTGTGATCACTCAGGTGTGCAGCACATGATCATTCAGGTGCGCATAATCAGGTTTTTGTTAAACAAGCAGGGAATTACGGGGCTTGGCAATGAGCCAGGGTGCCGTCTTGGCTGCCATGCAGCTGCGCCCACTTCCCACATCTCCCCCTTTCTGTTTAATCAAAATAACTCTGGGATCACATCTGTCTTTATTAAAAGGTTGGGGGGTGGCTGTAAAAATAGAGGAGGTTGAATCACCTGTTTTAGGCCATAAGGCTTGCATCCCCATCCAGCACCCAGTCACTAGGCCTTTTTTAGGTCCTAGGTGGCCAAGGGTTCTGTCTTAGGCTATGCAGGGTGTGTCCCACAATAATCCTGTCATTGAATCACCTTGCAGCCAAAAAAAGGGGTATGCACCTGGCTCATGGCATCTCAATATTCCCATCATTGGTGACTTCACAGTTTATGGCCCTCAGTCACTATTAGGAGCCAAACATGGGGAGAATTACCTTACTCTACAGCCACCACAGCTTGAATCAACAACTGTTTATCAGTCTGCACCCATCTCCATATCATCCATCACAGCATACCAACACATACAGCACAGCAAAAATCCCCAGAAGGCCATCCCTCCCCAATCCTTGAGGAAGCTGAAGGTCCCCTGGATCATCTTCAACCACTGCTGAGCGATAGCAATCTCCACACGGATGTTATTCACTGCAACAATGGATGCCCATAATTCTTTCATCCAAAGTCATGGGACAAATTAGCTGCACAAGATAAATTCTGATACTGCACAGAGGTTACACAAATTCCTGACATATGGGCTACACATGACACAAAGACTAATTGCTTCAGAATATCTATCTGCTCTTGGAGCAAATCCACTCTCTGATTTACTAATAAGTTGCAGCCTGTTCAATAGTGCACTCAAGGTACACAGCCTTCCAATTTAAGTAACCTCCTCCAGATAACACTACCCTACACAGATTCTGCCAATCAAAAGGAGTTATACAGAATCTCTGTAATCCCTCCACCTGAGTCACAGTGAAGACAGCTTGGGGGCCATAGGTAGTTACTGACTCTTTAAGTTTCTGAATTGTTTTCTAATCTAATGGCTCATGATATCGTTGCCCTTACTGATCTTGAAGTACTGGGAAGGCACCTACTTTGTGAGGCAGATTTCACCATACCGAAGCATGGTGGCTGTGCTTTCCTTCACTTCCTCTTTCCCCACTATAGGGAAGCAGTAAGGGTAAGGGAGGTGCCAAGGGTTCAGGCGGCCTTCCTTGCCCAAAACTCAACTTAGATACCATGCTAGTCACATCTACACTGTCAGATGATTCATCTGAACTTCCCTCCTCAGTCTCTTGTTCTTTATCCTCTTTTCTTTTTTGCTGGCTTCTCATTTGCCTTTTTCTACTTCTGCTGCATGAGCCTTTACAACACTCTGGACATAATTTTGGACATCTCATGGGAGTTGCAGTGGTTGGCTGTGGGCGATTGGGACAATCTCTTTTAAAATGCCCAGCCTGGCCACTAGAAAATTTTTCTAACTTGGCAGCATACTTTCCACTTTTTTCTGCCAGGCAAGATTTAACTAAAATCTGAATTGCTAACAGCTGCACCAACACCGCTCTTTTTTTCATTTTTAAAGCAATCTCCTCCTGCTCTCTTCACTATTAACTTCATCCCTGTGCCGGGAACCTAACTCTGAACCTTGCTTAACCTTTCCCTATATCGGGAGCTTAACTTGCCCCTATACTGGGAGCTTAACTTGTCCCTATACCGGGAACTTCCTCCTAGCTCTAGATTACTACTCTCTACCATGGAACTCACCCGTAACTTGCTTCTTAATTCAGCTGCTCTTTTCAGAGTTCCCCATACGGGCCACCAGATGCTATTTTCAAAGTTCCCTGTATGGGCCACCAGATGTCGGGTGCCCCACACTCCATCCTGCAAAGGTGGGGCAAAGATGACACGTGGAGTCATGGACAGGGTTTGAGCAGCTTCTGCAGCTTCCCACTGCAGCTTCCTTTATTCTCTTTCAGCTTCTGCCTCAGCTCTATTCCATTTATTATGGGGAATCACCCAATTTATCCCCCTCCACCCTCTGCACTCATCTCTCATCACGCTTCATCATCCAATCACCATTCAGCATGCTCTCTACACGAGCCATGCATGCAGAAAGGGTGCACGTTGATAGGTCAGTGACTCAATATTATGCTGTATGATGCTATGTGCCAGGCAGGCAGCGTGTGATCATTCAGGTGCACATAATCAGGTTTATGGTAAACAAGCAGGGAATCACGGGGCTTGGGAATGAGCCAAGGCATCATCTTGGCTGCCGCGTGGCTGCAGCTGCTTCCCACAATAACCCATCTAAACAATCTTGTAACCCCTAAAGAAATGAAAGCAGGCATTAGAAGTCTCCTAACCAAAAAAAAAAGATGGTTTTAATTAAGAGATTAAGAGTACTATCAGACCTTCAACCAGAATCTAATACCAATACTCTTTAAACTATTCCACATAATAGAAAAAGAAGGAACAGTATCCAATTTGTTCTAGAAAGCCACATCAATGCTGTTACCAAAAACATACAAAGACCCACCAAAAAAGAAAAACAGATTAATTTCCATTATGAATATCAATATAAAAATTCTCAATAAAATTCTCACAAACCAATTCCAAAAATATATCAAAACAATAATGTACCATACCACAATCAAGTAGACTTCTTACCAGGGAGGCAGAGATGGTTCAATATAGAGAAATCCATGAATGTAATTCACTACATAAAGAAAATCACACAACAACAAAACAAAACAAAACATATGAACATTTCATTCTATGCAAAAAAAAAAAAAAAAGTTTGACAAAACTAAATATCCCTTCATTTTAAATGTCTTGGAACGATCAAGAATTCAAGGCTCATAACTAAACATAGTAAAAGCAATATAGAGCAAACCAGTAGCCAACATCAAAATAAATGGAAACAAATTTGAAGCAACCTCACTAAAATCAGTGTTATAGAAAAGGATGCCCATTCTGTCACTATGTGTTCAATATACTACTTGAAGTTTCAGCTATTGGACAATAAAAGGAAGTCAAAGGGATACAAATTGGAAAGAAAGAATTCAAAATAGCACTTTTGAAGATGCTATGACAGTATATTTCAGTGACCCCAAAATTCCACCAGAGAACTCCTTCAACTGATAAACAACTTCAGCAAAGTGGCTGGATATAAAATTAACTCAAATCAGTAGCTTTCCTATACTTAAAGAATAAATGAGCTAAGAAAGATATTAGAGAAATTACACCTTTTACAATAGTCACAAACTATATAAATTTTCTTGGAGTGACCTTAACCAAACAAGTGAAAGATCTAAATAACAAGTACTTCAAGTCTCTGAAGAAAGAAATCACGGAAACCTCAGAAGATGGAAAGATGGAAAGCAAAAAGTATTCTCAACAATAAAAGAAAATCTGGAAGAATAATAATTCCTGAATTTAAGCTGTACTGCTGAGCAATAGTTTTAGAAACTGCATGGTATTAGTACACAGACAGGCAGGTAGATAAATGGGATAGAACTGAAGATGCAGAAATTAATCCACACACCTAAGGCCACTTGATTTTTGACCAAGAAGCTAAAACCATCCAGGGGAAAAAGACAGCATTTTCAACAAAAGGTGCTGGTATACCTGGTGGTCATCATGTAGAAGAATGAAGATTTATCCATTCTCATTTCCTTGTACAAATCTCAACTCCAAGTGGATCATGGTTCTCCACATAAAACCAAACATCCTGAATCTAATAGAAGAGAAAGTGAGGAAAAGCCTCAAACACTTGGGCAGAGGAGAAAATTTCCTGAACCAAACACTGATGGCTTATGCTCTAAGATCAAGAATTGACAAATGGGACCTCATAAGATTACAAAGCTTCTGTAAGGCCAATAATGCTGTCAATATGACAAAATGACAACCAACAGTTTGGGAAAATGTTTTTAACAATCCTACATCCAATAGAAGGCAAATATCCAATATATACAAAGAAGTCAAAAAGATAAACTCCAGAGAACCAAACCTTCTTAACAATGGGAGACAGAGCTAAACAAAAATTCTCAAATGAGGAAACTTGAATGGCTACAAATTACATAAAGAAATGTTGAACATACTTAGTCATCAGGGAAATGCAAATCAAAACAACGCTGAAATTTCATCTCACACCAGTTGGAATGACTAAAATAAAAAACTCAGGTGACAGCAGATGGTGGCGTGGATGTGGAGAAAAAAGAACACTTTTACATTGCTGGTGGTATGCTGATATTAGGCAAAGAATGTGGAATTACCAGGACACAACACACAGACCACATGAAGCTCAAGAGTAAGGAAGACCAAAGAGTGGATGCTTCAGTCCTACTTACAAGGGGAAACAAAATAGCCAAGGGAAGTAGACAGAGGAGGAATTTAATAGGGAGAGAAGAGCAGGAGTTGAAAAAGAGGAAAAAAGTCGGGTATGGGAGGAGATGGAGAAGAAATACAGATGGTCGAAAAATTGAACAGAGGTGTGTAGCAATGGCATTGGGGTAACTGTGGGTAGCAACCAGAAAGTAACAGATGCTTGGAAAGCAAAAGCCTCCCTAGATCCCACAGGGATCACATTAGCTGAAATACCCAACAAAGGGAAGGGAGAACCATTTGAGACCACCATAGGTTAAGCATGTCCCCAACCCTGCTTGAGGGATGTGTCCACCCACCCATCTCCAAAATGTTAATCCAGAAATGCTCTTATCTAAATGAAATACAGGGACAAAGAATGGAACAGAGACTGAAGGAAAGGCCATTCAGAGTCTGCACCACCTGGGGATCTATCCCATATGCAGTCACCAAACCCAGGTAATATTATGGATGCCAAAAAGTACTTTGCTGACAGAAACATGATATAGCTATATCCTGAGAGGCTCTACCAGATCCTGACCAATACACATGCAGATGCTAACATCAGACTGAGCACAGGGTTCCCAATGGAGGATTGAAGGTATGGATACAAGGAGCTAAAGGAGCCTTATCTGGCATTCATGTGAGGTGAGGCCCTTGGTCTTGTGAAGGCTTGATGCCTCAATGTAGAAGAATGTTAGGACAGTGAGGCAGATGTGGGAGCACTCTCATAGAAGAGGGGTAAGGGGAGGGGATTGGATATGACGCTTGCAGAGGGGAAACTTGGAAAGAGAATAACATTTGAAATGTTTATAAATAAAATATCCAATTAAAAAAGAAAAAGAATAACAAAATTAATGTACAGTAAGAGTTCTGAGTAGTCATCCACTGAATTATGTGTCCTTACTACTTCAGATGCCTGGAGCAGTGTATGCTTCTTGTACCAGTAACAACATTATCCTTTAGTAATGGTAAAAGAGAAACCAGACTTCCTATCCTCAATCAAATGGAAATATAGCACATGAAATGTGATATGATAGGCTGTGTGGTTAGGTAATGGAAAATGCTTATTTAGCCTGGGAAAAGAGAGGACTTGGATCTATGGAAAGTGCTAGTTAGAGGGGTTGGAGCTGAGCTAGAAAAGAAAGTGAATCCTGGGTATATAAGCAATTAGAACACACATGATATTCTAGTGTCGTTTCTTGCATTTTAATAAAATACCCTAACAAAAAGTAAATGGGGAGAAAGGAGCTTAATGGAATATCATTCCAACTTATAGTTCACTGCTCAGAGTCAAGAGCAGAGGCAAATGGATACAAACATACAGCATGCTTGCCTGCTTATGCTCACATCTATTTGTTCACTTTTATATGGTTCAGGACTTGTGGAGTGTTCTCAGGGCAGCCTTCTTAGAATCTGGCAGGACCTTTACTTTTGACTACGACAGGGAAGTAAACTCAGGCAGGATTTGACTTTAGGCTAGGGCTTGGAAGTAGGCTCAATGTGAATACAGCTGAGGAATGCTTTCTTTGTATCTTGATGGATCTTGTTAAGACCCTGAACACAGTGATCACGGGACCATCAGTTTATGCTTTGTTTGTTCCTTAACTATCTTGTCTTTGCCTTAGGAGTGACCATATTCTTTGTATGTACCTAAAATGATATAAAATCAGAGTGGAATAAATAAACCCATTTCAGCATCAGCTCTGGCTGGAGTCTTGTTATGATGTTAACTAAATGACTCTTCCTTTTCAATCTTTGCTCCCTATCTTGAAACCCTGTTGAGTGACTGAGCTGGCTTATTCAAGGACTCCTTGCCTAGGAATTGTGCTACCCAGATTGTACTTTGACTTACCACTTCAATCAATTTAGTCCATCTCACACAGACATTCCAACAGGGTAACCAAAATTAGGTAACTCCTCACTAAAACTCTCTTCTCTATGGACATTTGGTTGTGTCAAATTGACAACTAAGGATAGCTACCACATAGAAGAAGGCTCTAAGGAAAGTGTAATTTGTGTGTGTTACTAAGTGTACTGCAGCATTCTAAGCAGCAATGGACTGGGACACATATTCCAGTCCAGGCATGACTTTTCAAATTCTAAGTCTGAGATTTCCAATATATTCCTCCTCTGCTGACTGACTAGAAGTTCTTTATTACCTACAAGGAAGATGGGATGAAGTAATAAGATAAAAGATGACAGTTTCTCTAGACATTCATGAAGCAAATGTGAGTGGTGAGCATAATTTGTAAGTGTCAATCATTCTAAGATGGAAAATATATTATCCCAACTCAGTTATCTTGGAATGTAATATATCCAGGAAAGAATGGCATAGGATTTTGATTTGCTATTCATTTTGTAAAAACAAAAAAGGTCAAAAAAATAAAACCAAACAGACCACGAGATATTAAGTACTAAATTGGTGTTTAATTCCTCAGTTCACACCCCCCTCCCCCAATAAATGTGTCTTTAAACTTTTTGCTCAGTTGCTCAGAGACCAAACAGGGAACAATTGACTACCAGGCCTATCTATTTATGGGTATTGCTCATGAAAATGTGCTCATGTAATGAAAATTTTTGCTTGAAGCTCCCCATCTGGTATGGATTATATTTGAGAATCTGATACTGACTCTCTGACCTCAAACTCCACATTCTGTCTTCTAAACTCTGGAAATAAATACACACACACACACACACACACACACACACACACACACACCAACACATAAATAGCTGTACCATGCTTATAAGTTTTCAAATGGGCGTCAGTGTGACAGAATAAACATGAAAATTTCCTTAGAAGTTCTCAGAGGGCATCCTATTTGCACAGGATTTGTCTATGTTATCATTGTTAGTGAGTCTCTAGACTTCAACACAGAAGCTACAGAAATAGCATAAATTGAAATATTCTCATTTATACACCATAAAATAATTGTCTTTCATTATGAGCTGAAAAATTCCTAGTTTGTAATCTGCAAAGAAGATACTTTGCAATGAAAAATGTGTCTTTAAGCTCTGGAAGACCCATGATATTTGACAAATGTGTCCTGAGCAAACTTTTAAAGAAGGTAAGAAATTCTATTACCAAGGTGCTTCAAAAGGTGTTTCATAGGGTATTTACATAGGATATTTATGCCAGACTAAATTCAAAATTTAACACATAGTATAGTCCTTCCTGCAAAATTATGCTTTGAAAATCTCTGGTATGCGTGTGTGTATGTGTGTGTGTGTGTATGTGTGTGTGTGTGTGTGTGTGTGT
>NW_018391913.1:110316-114731 GCF_900095145.1 Mus pahari | reverse complement strand
TGTGTGTGTGTGTGTGTGTGTGTATGTGTATGTGATTATGTATGCAAGTATGTGTGCAAATTTTCATGTAGGTGTATGTATATAGCCCATATGTCAACCTCAACTATTGTATCTTATGTACTCTTCTCCTCTCTTATTTTATTTTCTATGTTAAAAATGGTCTGACATAAAAGTCACTAAGCAGTCAAGGCAGCCTGGCCAGTAGCAAGCCCCAAGTTCCTGGGTGTCTCCAGCTCCCAAGCACAAGCATTACAAGCACATTCTATTAAGAATAGTTTTTCTTTTCTTTTCTTTTTTTTTTTCACATCATTTCAGGACCTGAATTTGGATCATTTCTGTAATCCAAACTCAGGTCCTGGTATTTATAATCAAGCCCCTTTTCTCCTCTTACCCACATTACTCAAGTATCTCTAATGCCTAAAACAGTGCTATATCCTCAGTTCTTGTTTCATTTTAAGTTTGATTTAAAGCATAAGGAAATTTCACTACAATGGGCTTAAACCAACTCCTGTTGTTATCAAGGCCTACCCTTAAATTGTATAAAAAGTGTGTGCTTAGGCAGCTTGGGTCACCTCTGCCTGGATTGCAGGATGACCCCAGTGCTCTGGATCAATAAACCTCTTGCTTGTTGCATTGATCTCTGTCTCTGTGTTTCTGTGAGTGGGACATCCTGGACATAAGGATCTTACAAGTCTTCCTTCTTCTTGAACTTCATGTGGTCTGTGAATTATTCATTTTTTGGGCTATCCACTTATCAGAGAGTACATACCAAATACTCAGATAAGAGTATTTGCCTTTGAGCTAATGGAAGGATCAAGGTAAACACAGCCAAAAATGTGTGACTTCCCTTTTGTCTTGGTAAAGCTGATATGCCTCCAGATCCAGGGACTCCTGGGAATTTGTTAATTGCTTTGTTTGTTTAATTCCTGGTGTGATCTCTGTGTTCCTTGTCTTGTTGATTACTTTGTCTTTGATCTAAGAACTGACCTTATTCTTTGGATGTACCTAGATTGCTATAAAAGAATAATAAAAGGCTTAGGGAAAATAAACCTGCTTCAGCCTCAGCACTGGCTGGGGTCATGTTAAAATGTTGTCTAATTATCTTTTTCTTTTCCATCCCCACTCCCTCTCTTGAGCCCTGTTGACTGACTGAGCTGGCTTGGTCAATGAAGTCATTGTTTTTATTAGCTAAGTAATACTCCATTATGCAAATATACCAGATTTTCTGTGTCCATTCCTCCTTGTTCTTTCCCACTTCTGGCTATTATAAATAAGGATGTTATAAACACAGTGGACCATGTGTTCTTGTTATATGTTGGAACATCATTTGGGTATAAGCTCAGGAGTGTTATAGCTGGGTCCACAAGTAATACTATGTCCAATTTTCTGAGAAAACACCAGACTGATTTCCAGAGTGGTTTTACAAGACTACAATCCCACCAAAAATGAAGGAGTGTTTCTTTTTTCCTCCATATCCTCACCAGCGTCTGCTGTCACTTGAGTTTTTTATCTTAGCTGTACTGACTATTCGAAGGTAGAATCTCAGGGTTGCTTTGAATTGCATTTCCATGCTGACTAAGATGTGGATCATTTATTCAGGTGTTTCTTGGCCATTCAATATTTTTCAGTTGAATCTTCTTTGTATCCCATTTTAATATGGTTATTTGATTCTCTGGAATTTAACTTGAGGTTTTTTTTTTTTTTTATCTATATTGGATATTAGCCCTCTAATGGATGTAGAATTGGTAAAGATATTTTCCCAATCTGTGTGTTGCCATTTTGTCCTATTGACAGTGTCCTCTGCCTTACAGAAGCTTTGCAATTTTATGAGGACCCCTTTGTCTATTCTTAATCTTAGAGCATAAGTCAGTGGTGTTCTGTTCAGGAAAATTTCCCCTGTGCCCATATGTTCAAGGTTTTTCTGCACTTTCTCTTCTGTTAGTTTCTATGTCTCTGGTTTTATGTGGAGGTCTTTGATCCATTTGTACTTGTGCTTTATACAAGGAGATAAGAATGAATCAGTTTGCATTCTTCTACATGATGACCTTCAATTGAACCAGCAACATTTGTTGAAAATGCTCTTTTTCGACTGGATGATTTTAGCTACTTTGTCAAAGATTAATTGGCCATAGGGGTGTGGGTTCATTTTTCAGTCTTTAATTATGTCGTATTGATCTACTTAATTTTTACTATCCTTTGTTTTTTGTTATTCCAAATTAATTTGAGAATTTCTCTTTCTAGCTCTATGAAGAATTGAGTTGGGATTTTGATGGGATTTTCATTGAATTTATAGATTGCTTTCATCAAGATGGCTATTTTTTACTATATTAATCCTAGCAAACCATGAGTATAGAGATCTTTTCATCATCTGAGATCTTTTTTGGGGATTTTTTTTTTATGTTGTCATGCCATAGAATTAAAAATTGAAGAGCTTTTATTTCTTAGTTGAGGAGCTACATAGAAGAATTTCTATACCATTCCCCCCTTTATAGTCTAATTAGAGGATTGACCATTTTTTGAACAGGAAGAAAGATGTAATTTGTGCTCTTACAGAGAATTTTTTTCACCCTTTGCTTTTTTTTCCATTTCTGCTTGGCTTTTATTCTCACCTCACTATAATTTATATTACAATCAAAAACTTTCAAATGATCTTTTCTGATGAGAAAGAAGAAAACCAAATGCTTCAAAGACTTTCTCAAAAATTAAAAAAAAAGAAAGGAACATGGGTGTCCTACATTACTAATGACTGAAATTCTGGCTCTGCTGCTTTCCGTGGCATAAAATTCACCACATGTCACCCAGTTATCCTAGCCTCCCTGGGGCCTCTTATATATGTACATACTTCTATAAGTCTATATGTATTTATGTGTGTGTGTGTATATGTCCATATGTATATATGTATAAATATATGTATATGTGTATTCACACATATGTAAGAGTTCTATAGAACATTGGTAATGGGTAGGCAGAGTTCATGTAGAAGTGACTGAGAAAGGATGCTTAAAAATTGGAGGAAAGGTTTGGATCACAATAGGTGGAAGCTTTTTGAAAACTGGGAGTGAACATGCTATAAAAACAGGAAGAAAACAAAAGCAAGGAAAAATGATGATAGGGAAGAGGTATGGAGAAGGACAAAAGAGAACATATGCCACTAAAATGGAATGAATGTAGGAAGAGCATTCATGAACAAAAGAGGAGTCAGGGTTACGGGAAAGAAAATAAAAATGAAGAAACCAACACAAACATTAAATGTGACACAAACTTTGGCAGTTATGGGTCTTACCACTGTGACACAATGCATGATATAAGCAATTTTAAACATGAAAGGGTATGATGACTCACAGTGGAAGGGTAGAGTCATCATGGTAAGGAAATGATTAATCTTGGATTATGAGGAAGTTTGGTAATTTTGTCTATAGTCAGGAAATAGAAAGACATGAGTGCTGAGCTTCATCTCACTTTCTATTTTACTATCCCATCCTGAACTCCATGCCATCTGGTCAATAGAGATGGGTCTTTCCTCCTCTGATAACTCAGTCTAAACATTTTGATACAGCCAGAAGATAGACTTAGATTCTATATAGTTGATAATAAATGTTAGTCATCACAGTACATGTAAATAAAAAGATAAGTCTCTCAAGATCCAGGCATGTCCTCTAGATAAAATACTTGTCTTTTATGTTTTTCCTATCTCAGCAAATACATCATGTGTGGACTTCCTTCCCATCATTCAGAATACACTATATCTATACTATTCTTTAATATATACTATTACCCAAAGACAAGATTAACACAAATATTTACACACATGTACACTCTCATACACAATTGTTTACTGTACAATATGTCAAACAACAATAAACTCTTTACATGATAATAACAGCATAATGCTGCTAAAAATATTTTTGATCACCTTCCCATCTTATTTTTTGAGGTTGAATCTTAATCAAACCAGACTATAGAGATACAGCTAGTCAGTCTTCTAGCCAGCTTGGTATTGTAATCCTCAATCTCTACTTTCCCAGACTGAAATCATGGGCTTGTTGCTATGTCCTTTCTACCATTGTCTTCTTGCTTGAATAGCAATCACCTTTACTTCAGTATCATCACAAGATCCCAGCTCCCATTTATTTTTACAGAGATACTCAATACTTTGATATAAAAAATATCTGCTACTTTGTTCATTTCCTGCAAAATTTGGTCAAATAAAATCTGCAGAGCTTTGTGATATAAACAAAATCAAGTCTAAAGGCAGTATGTATCCCAGTTAAGTTATGAACTGCTACACCATATTTGTAAGTGAAAATATCATATTGTGAAGATAAAAGCTTGCATGCTGTCAATCTGTACCATTTAGATAGGCAATATAACTTGCTACACCATCTATGTCTGTATAAAGAGGGAGAGAGGAAGAG
>NW_018391913.1:102384-110232 GCF_900095145.1 Mus pahari | reverse complement strand
AGAGAGAGAGAGAGAGAGAGAGAGAGAGAGAGAGAGAGAGAGAGAGACTGCACTCCTTCTAACACCTTGATCAAATGTGAGTATTAGGCATTGTAGGAGAAACTGGGACAAGATGATATGAGTACCCACTGAGCTCTAAGTTACATGCTAAATACCTGCCTTGAATGGTTTCAATTTTCTCAAGAAATGGTTCACATTGGGCAAAATTCCAACTGATGACAACTTACTTTGTGAATCTGTGAGCAAGGTACTGTTACTAGGAGTGAAATTGTTTGCAGGTCTGTGGATGACAATTTGGCAGTATGTCGCAAAATCACATATAACCCTTTACCTATAAAATACTTTTTTGGGAATTCTTATACCTATAGATATAATTTAAGTGTATGAAACAATATATTTCCTAATGTTAAAGCTTATTAGTAGTGATTCCAAAATAATAACTCTCTGAAAAGCCCACCAATTAGGATTTCATAAAGTGAACAATGATATAAACACAGAATTGAATTTTTAGAAATTGATAAGTGAATAAACTATATGCTTGCCTATCAAAAGAAGCTCTGGGTTAGAAAAGACAGATTAGTAAAATTCAAAATACAAAATTGTATGTTGGATTCATACTTGTGTTCATATCTATATGAGGAAGAAAGCTACCCAGTAGTAACCCAAGGTAATTGTAGACACAAGACAGGGCTAGAACAGAGTCCTTCACATGACTTATCACTTGATTTTATTTGAGATACCTCCAAATTGTAGTATTTACATTGATAAAAGTACAGGGGTAGAATATGGTTATAGTACCAGGCAGCTACTTGTTTGGGGTGGGGTGATCATTTCAGCTGAAGACCAGACATGAAAGCACAATAATATATTGTCTAAAATAAGTAAACCGATTCTAAACATTGTTTTAAACAATAGTTTAGAAAAATAACACATGCACAAACACCACCAAGCTGAGGGCTCAGTTCACTGGCAGATCACTGTTGTAGCATATAGAAAACTACAAATTTGTCCTTTAAAAAAAATCAAATGTTATTTTAATATGCATAGAATTCAATTAATCTTGTAGAACTCAGAATAATGTATTTTTTTATAGGCAACTTATACTCTGGAAAGAATGACCTGGACACTTCTTCCCTGATGCCTTATTGTCTAACACAGTCAGCTTGCAGAATGGACTAAATGGCCATTGTTTGTAAAACTATTGGCTTAGGACTACTAAGATATTTTGCCCCAGAGAGACAGAGGTCAGAGAATAAGATACAAAGATAGGCAATACAGGACAAAGGAGAAGAGGTAGAGAACAAAGGAAAAATAGAAGCAGGGGAAAGGTGTAAGGAGTAATTGTTCTGGGAAGGGACAGATAGGGGGTGCAGATAAAGGACTAGCTCTTTTTAGAGAGAAGATAGACCTGACCCATAGGAAAGTGGCAGTTTATAAAGGTGCAATGTAAGTTCCATTTAAGTATGAGGTGTTTAATTTTAAAGGGGCATGTTAAGTTGGTGTGCCAAAGGGGCTTTTTGATTAGTAGATTTCAGTACATTGATAGCTGGATCTTGGTAGTCAGCCTCAGAATAAGGGACTCACCAAATAAAGGAATAGCCTTTGGAGGCAAGGTAAAAGGAATTGGGGAGAAAGGTAAAGACAGAGTAATGCTCACCACTCTTAAGCTGGCCAGAGTCCTTTCAGCCATCTTGAGAACTCTGGGGCAGGCAAGGAACTGTGTTTGGAGATCAGGTCCTGAAATAAGAACCCAACACTGGGGCTCTGGGGCATACAGTCTTACCGGATCCAAATAAGAGACCAGACATTTAGTTTGTTGACCCTAATCTGGAAACAGAGTCAACTTTTCCTTCCATATCCTGGGATGTGTGACTCTGCTAAAAATATAGTCATCGGGGTAGCTCAAAGGGTCCCATCAGAAATCAAGTACCAGGATTCACAGTGTTCTTGATCTTCCCTATGTGTCCAGCAGTGCTCTTCCAGAATGAGCACTGTGATACAGGAGTGTGCTCACAACCATAGACCTGAGATCTGTTATGACTAGAAGTAAAAACAGTAGCATGATTATATGACCCAGGAGATAAGTGACTATTGGGTGAATACTTGTTAACTTAAGATGAATAAGAACTCTAATCACACACTTTTCCCCTAAACCCAAGCAAAAGCTTCTTGCCTGTTGCTAGCCTTATTTAATGGGACAGATGTCAGTGTTGAATGAGGGCTGAATGAAATCCATGGGCTATGCTAGCTTTCTGTCACTAAAATCAAAACATTTGAAGTAGTTAATTTATGAAGAGATAAGGTTTACATGAGCTATCAGTTTTGGCCCATGACGCCTGTGTCAGCACAGTTCAACTTTAACACGCTCCTGATGGGCAAAGCCATTCACATAAACTCAGTGGGGGACAAAAAGACAGCAGAAATCACCCCTGATAATCTCTAAAAGCCCCCCAAATTCTAGGATCTACTTCCTAATAGTGCTACACTGTGGGCTAACCTTTCACACACACACAGACCTCTGGGAGACAGTAAGGATGCAAACTATATGGTTGGCACTAAATTTTCATTTTGAATATAGGCATTATGACATAAAAGAATCATAAGAATATTGTTTAAGAAAGACACTTCTTTTGAAAAAGAAACTATCCAAACCCAAGAGCCAATTTTCCCAATTGATAAAATGTGTGAGAGTGTGTGTGTGTGTGTGTGTGTGTGTGTGTGTTTGTGTGTGCATGCATGTGCACCAGTAGTTCACTTCAAACCATTCTTGTGATCACAATTCAACTTGTGGCTTGAGGCATGGCCTCTTAATTTACCTGGGACTCATTTGATGGGTTGGGTTGGACTGTCTGCATAATCTCCAAAGATCTGCTTGTCCAGTGCTATGATTTGAAGAATATGCTATTATTTCTGTCTTTGTATAAGAGTTTGGAATATAAACCTCAGTCTCATGAATGTGCAGCAATGAACAACACAACCATCTCCCTAGACCCCAGTAAATCAAGGATAAAAGAAAGAGAACTGAGCTTTGTTACATAAGACATAGTATACCTGCATCCTAATCAAAAGTAACATGACACTGTGACCAGTGTAAATATCACAGTGCTGAACAAACTTAAGTGATATGGATATAAACAGGAGAGTCAAGGCATCTCAAGCTGCAGTGTGACACATTTGGCAGAAGTGTAGCTGAATATAGTTGAAATGGAGAAGGGGCCAAGGTGATATGTGACTGTGAGGGTGAATCACATGTATTAGATTGGCAAAAATTCTCTTCCCAGTTACCCAGTGAATCAATGATCTCAGTGCTCTGTAAAGGGGTTTTGTAGGTGAGATCAAAATCCATGAACAACTGGCTTTTTAAACATGAAGTTATGAGGAATATCTGGGTAGGCTGTGTGCAATCCTTAGAAAAGCCTGATGTGGCACTGTTTCATGAAAAAAATATTGCCTAGAAGCTCAAAGATGACTCAGTCAGTAAACTGTTTACTAAAAGCATGAAATTCTTCTTCCAGAACATAGCCAAAATGTTGAATGTTGTGGCAGGTGTTTATAATCCTAGAGCAGGAAAGCAGAGACAGAAAAGGGGCTTCCTTGTGAGACAGCCTAACATGATTAGTAAGTTCTACCCAGAGAGAGACCCGATGTTTAAGAAGAAATTATAGGCAGTTCCTGAGAAACAACACATGAGGCTGTCCTCTGGACTACACACACACACACACACACACACACACACACACACACACAGATGCAAATATTCCCTCACATGTACATATACGCATTAACACTCACACATAAATCCATACACACTTAAACACTTTTCACATATTTGCTGACAGGCACATACATATCCACACATATACATGCACACTTGTATACTGACACTGACGTATACATTAGATGTATGCACACACTGGCACACACATGCATGTCCATGAAGTTATATAAGAACACCCACATAAATATATGAACACATTACATTTACAAGCACATATATGCATGCACACATAGAAGCACATGTTGCCAAACACATATGCACACACAATAATATACTTGCATACATACATGCATACACCCAAATTCATCTTGCCTGTACACACTCAAACACATGAACTCACATGTACACACTAATACTCTATTGATGCATAATAGCTTAAGGTCCTGTCCTAGACATCCAAGCTCCTTCCCCAACTGCATGTGCTTTTGATTTGAGACTTGCCTAATCAATTGCTATAACCATCTAAGTAAATTTATTACACTAAATCTTATAATATATTTTTCTGTTGGTCTTCCACTTCCCACAGTACTTCTTCTTTGAGTGTGCAGATCATGCCTGTGCTATAGAATATAGCTTAACTTCAAAACTTCTGTTCATTTTCTTCCTGCCTAGTACTTGCCTTTTACTGAATATCTGTCTGTAGGACAATTGTTCACTTGTCCATACATAGCTTTATATTCTTTCCAGTATGCATTATACCACTTTCTTCCACAGTTGTTCTATTTTGAAGCCTTTAACTTTAGATATCAAGTCTTAAGTAGCTTGTATGTCATAAACAATATTTATTCTAGGGTTGGAAACAGAACATGCATTTACTTGCACCTCACTAGCACAAATGTATGTTGCACAGATGAGTGAGCTTAAAAGAGAAAAAAAATTACAGGAACATGAGATGAATGAAAATAAATGGTGGTGGAATCTAATGAAACCTTAGACATTATAAAGTGTAGGATCTACAATGATGAGTGATCTGAAAGTCTTCTACAGTGATTATCACATTATGATAAAAAGCACACTCTATACTAGTGAAAAAAAACAGAAATTTTTACTTCTGATAAATTTTCCTTAAGCAGCTTCTATGTCCAACAAGTTCATGAACTGTCCATTCCACCCACACAAATCTCCTGCAAGAGACAGGTATAATGGCTGTGGGAAACTGTGAGAGCAAGAGAGAGCGAGCTCAAAGACGAAGAATATGCACTGTTCCTGAAGAGGACTAGAGTTCAGTTCTCATCCTCCATTCTGGTTTGCATACAAATGCCTGAAATTTGAGCTGCCAGAAATCTAGCACATTCTTCTGGCCTCAGCAGGCACTGGCCCTTAAATATGTGTGTATACATACGCAGACAGATAAATAAAGTAAATCTTCAACTTTTAAAAATGATACTCTTCTCCTTTGATGACTCTTGGCAACTCTGTGAGAAGGGCTTCAATATACAGTTCTCCCTAATAGAATTGTTGGAAACCCAAGTATAACTTAGAAAACCAGAGAGAGATTGTACCTCCCAAGATCAGCAACACTACAGATCTCAGGAGAAACATAAAGGTTGAACTGGTACAAGGAAAGCAGTTTTGGGAATACCGTGTGAAGACACATAGAAGGAATCATAATGTTAGAGGTCTGATCAGACCCAAAGTCAATATTCTATACTAATCCAAAGGAAAGCAGAAATGTAGTAGAGCAAGAACTGATGAGACAAGCTATATAAACCCAGGATATGCCATAGAGTGATAACTCTTGCTTAGGGTATAGCAAGCCAAGCTTCAAAGTTTAGTGTTACAGAAAAGAACTCTAAAGTAGCAATGGCTCAGAATTTAAGAGCACTGTTGCTTCTCCAGAAGTCCATGAATATTAGGCAACCCACAAGCACCTGTTACTCCAGTTGCAAGGAACCTGATGCCCTCTGTTAGTTTCTGATGGCACCTGCACTCATATGCACATATCCACATACAGACACACAGACAAATACACATACACATAAATATGCCTAAAACAAATCTAATAATAAGTAACAAAATTTCAAACATAAAAGTAAAAATTGTTGATCTGCTTGATAGACATTATGTCCCACATCCTGTGTGATCTCATTACAAAAGAACCATGTTTGTTGTTGCTGTTATCATACTAGAGGAGAGTAAAAGCCCAGGCTCAATGTGAATAAAAGCCCAGGCTCAATGTGGAATAATGTCCAGTGATTCAATTAGGTTAGTTGTGGAATTTAGAACGGAAAGAAGACACATTAATTTTCAAAGACACTTCATTTTCTTTCTACACTTTTAATACAAAACAAAATGAAAGAGGTATTTACTATGTGTGCATGGTTATGTGTGTTTGTATGCATATGTGTGAGTGTGTGCACACATATGTGTTCAAAGGCCAGAGGTGGATATCCAATGGCTTCCTGTCACTCTCCATTGGCCTTATTTCTGTCAATGTCTTTCACTGAACTAGCAGCTCACCATTATATATATAGCTGCACTAGGTGGTAACTAACACTCAGCAATAATCCTGTTTCTGAAATCCTCTGCTCCTCCTCCATTGGCCAGCCCCATGGTTAGAGGTGTCTATGACAGTATCTGACTTTCCATGTAGAAGTTTCAGATATAAATTCAGATCTTCATAATTATGTGGCAAGCACTCTTCCCCTTGGAGTCATTTTCCTTGCCACCATGATCTACATCTTTTGAATATCATTAAGCAGGAAGTACCTATGAAGTGGATATCAAGGAGCATGGTGTGTACTTCTGATTGCTCCTGAGCACAGAACTCCCATACCTGCATATGTTACACAGTTATCTGTCCTCTGATGTCCTTTTTAAGCAACAGGCAGTAATGAATTTGATCATTATCAGAGAGAAAATAGTTTTTTCCTCTTCCAACCATAATGACAATGGATAAGTGATGAAAA
Source organism: Mus pahari (assembly GCF_900095145.1). Lineage (NCBI taxonomy): Eukaryota > Metazoa > Chordata > Mammalia > Rodentia > Muridae > Mus > Mus pahari. The sequence goes on along the minus strand of NW_018391913.1, from coordinate 103,545 downwards.
GCGAGAAGTAAGGGGATGGCTGCCAGGGTATCCATCATCATATTAGTTAGCAGCAGAAAATCTTCTTTGCTGCAAAATGACTTTGACAACCACTACGCTGACAGACTAATAAATTCAGCTTCATGTCCTGTTAGAGCAGTGCATGTTTTTTTTTCTCTTATGTTTTTCACATATATTTACTTCAAATGTCCTATTTATACTAGTGGCTTAAAATTGGGCACTCCTACATCTATATCAATTGGAGGATGATCAACAAGCCCCTTTGAGCATTCACGGAACTTAGTATGTAAAGATTTAATAAATATACTTTGAAGGAAAAGCTAGAGCCTCACTCATTTCAATCAGTTAAAGCTGAGAAACTCCTCCATATAGTAGGAAAAGGAGGCAAAACATGGGGCTCCTGAAAGTCTCTTTACTTCTATGGGGGTAAAGCTTGTAAGATGAAATGCCAATGAAAGAGTTAGCAACTCTATTTTCTTAATGTTTTTATCTTTGGTTTTCCCCCACAAATAGCTTTCTAAAGCTAGTGTTTGTTTTAGAAAACATGCAATAAATTCCAATGCTTCTGACAACAAAAATGAATAGAAAGACAAATAATGTAACCATTGCAACTACATGTGCATGTAAAATGAGGGCGGGTTATTGAGTTAAATAAAGAATTACCTGAAAGATGAAGTAAGACTTAAAAAATAATGAACAAGTTGAAATAAGGTCAAAAGACAGGAAGAGGGAGAATTCCTTGATATGATTAGGTAAAGACCAGAGACTAAGAGCTGTTCTAAAGAGGATTCACAGAGGCCAGTACATGAAAATCTCCACTCCAGAGACTCACAGTAGAGCTAATATGCATTGAGAGGAATAAGAAGCTTTCTCACTTGGTGAAACATGATGGCCTGTGTTTGATCTCCAGAACACACAAAGAAAAAGTTGTGCCTGGTTGCGGACCTAGTAGTTCTAGCACTAGGGACACAGCGACACAAGGAACACTTATATTCCCTGCCCAGGAGGATCAGTGTGTTGGCGATTTTCTGTCACAGAGAAGGTAAATGGCTCCTAAGTAATGTGAACTAAGCTCGCCAACCTCCAAATATATGTAAGATGTTTTTACCTACACACACACACACACACACACACACACACACACACACACACACACACACA
>NW_018391913.1:62176-102290 GCF_900095145.1 Mus pahari | reverse complement strand
CAGTTAATAATGACTCATGGAATAATTTGAAACAGTACAGAGATATAATCACAACGACTTTAAGGAGCTAAGATACAGCAAAGTAAGCAAAGTGCAAGCATAAGGACCTTGGTTCTTATCACAAGATCCAACTAAATGCTGGTCACAGCATGCTTAGTTATCTGTAACTATATAATTCAAGTGATGAGGGTGTGGAGACAGAGAGTTCATAGGGACTTGCTGGTCTTTCAGTCTACATGAAAAAGTGAACTCTAAGTTCAGTGAAAGACCCTGTCTCAAAAAATGAAACAAAACAAAACAACAACAAAAATAAAACAAAACAAAACTAAAAAAACCCCAAACTAATAAAAAACAAAAAGCAAAACAGAATAGGTAGAGAGGAACTGAACAAATAACCCAAACTCAACCTCTTACTTCGACATCAGTATACACACACACACACACACACACACACACAATTTATCAAAGACAATGAAACTTTTTTCCAATTTTTATTAGGTATTTACTGCATTTACATTTCAAATGCTATCCCCAAGGTCTCCTATACATCACCCCACTCCCCTACCCACCCAGTCTCACTTCTTGGCCCTGGTATTTCCCCCTGTACTGGGGCATATAAAGTTTGCAAGACCAAGGGGCCTCTCTTCCCAATGATGGCTGACACGGCCATCTTCTGCTACATATGCAGCTAGAGACATGAGCTCTGGAGGTACTGGTTAGTTCATATTGTTGTTCTACCTATAGGGTTGCAGACCCCTTCAGCTCCTTGGGTACTTTCTCTAGCTCCTATATTGGGGGCATTGTGTTCCATCCAATAGCTGATTGTGAGCATCTACTTCTGTGTTTGCCAGGCACTGGCATAGCCTCACAAGAGACAGTTATATCAGGGTCATTTCAGCAAAATCTTGCTGGTATATGCAATAGTGTCTGGGTTTGGTGGCTGATTATGGGATGGACCCATGGGTAGGGCAGTTTCTGGATGGTCCATCCTTAGGTCTCGGCTCCAACAATGAATTTATGAAATTCCTTGGCAAATGGATGGATCTGGAGGGTCACATTCTGAGTGAGGTAACCCAATCACAAAAGAACTCAAATGATATACACTCACTGATAAATCAGTGGATAGTAGCCAAGAAACTTAGAATACCCAAGATACAATTTGTTAAACTTATGTAACTCAAGAAGAACGAAGACCAAAATATGGACACTTTGTCCCTTCTTAGAATTGGGAAGTAAACACCCATGGAAGGAGTTTCAGAGACAAAGTTTAGAGCTGAGATGTAAGGATGAACCATCCAGAAAAACAATGAATCTTTTCTAGAGTGTGATGAAGCCACACTCACTCTTCTTGGAAGGAGTCACAGTAGTCAGTCATTTGTCCTACTTAGTTTTGTAATTATATGTCCTTGGGCTCTCCATCCTACACTATTCTTCATCTTATCCTTTGCTTTTATAAGAAAAAGAACATTTGTCTTGTCTCTCATCAAGGTGCAGACAATATTTTGTTAATGTAGCGGGAACAACAAGGAAGGGCTATGATCAAACTTGTCAGGGAAATTTCATGCCCACTGACTCAGGAATTTATCTCAATAGCAGTAGGGGCGGAATCTATTATTTTTCCTTTGCCTATGGCACCAGCAAGGCTCCAATTAGTAGAATAAAGGGAACAGAGATGTAGTATTAGAGAATTCTATCATGTGAAGAAACACTTTCTAACCCTTTTCTCTGAACTACACTGTCATGAAAACGTTGTGTCATTAAAATTGAACAGCCTGGAAATTATTTACTTGATTGACAATTTAATCAATGGAGTTAGTCATAGTTTAAAAGGAAATTGATAAAATTTTGATTAGAAGCAACATTTACTCTTAGAGCTCTTTGATTTTCTTTTCTCTAGTTGAAAACACTAGTGGTTCATTTCAGAGAACTGCTTCAAGGGGAATAGGGAGGCATTTCAGGTAACCATAACTCTTAAAAAAAACCAGCCTTTTGTTTAGGCCTATTTTTCTTTTAAGTGTTAATGGAGTAAACAATGTGAGGGAGTCTTTGGTGTTTTCTGAACCATAAACAAGGTGTGGGCTATGTGACTCATATAGATACTGTTCTGGTTAAGGACATCAAAAAATGGTTTAAGAACTGTGCAGTGTGGGCTGGGAAGATGGGTCATTGTTTAGAAGTGCTTCCTGTGTAAAAATATAGACTTGCATATAAATATCTAGCACCCAAATAAAATACCAGGCATAGCACACATGCACCTATAACATCAGCATTGGGGTAGTGACAAGAGGATCTTTGAGGCATATTGGTTGTCAGCCTAGATACTGGTTGTTTGGCATGAGACCCTGCCTTAAGGGAATAAAGAGATGAGTAAAAGAGCAGAACATCAGACATACTTCTCTAGAGTATGCATTCAAACACATATGCACAGATAGCATCATATGCACACACATGTTAATATATGCATGCATACATACATACACAAACACATAATATAAACACACACATACATATACATACAGATACAAATATATATATATATATATATATATATATATATATATATATCATCTATATCTATATCTATATACAAATCCATATCTATATCCATATCTATATCTATATATAGAGAGAGACAGACAGATAGAGAGAGAGACAGAGAGAAATAGAGAAAGACAGAGAAGGAAACAAAGAATAATAAAAATAAAAAGGAGAAGTGTATAGTGTCATTTTGACATAGCACAGTGAATCATTATACTCAATCAGAGTCATCCTTCTAAAGAGATTTAACCCAGTCTTTCTTAGTAAAAACATATCCCTAGCCTAGTATATATTCATGAGAAATAATAGGGCACAAAGAATCAGTATGTTACCTTACATCATGGGTGCAAGAAATGATCTCAGTTGATGACTACACTATGCCAAACTCTCATCTGTACTGGGTAATTTATACAACAAAGCTGATACAATACTCACAGTATATGGGCATGTGACAGTGATAATCATTCATTTTCTACTTCATGAAAAATATTTATGATTTTTGATAAACATTAATCTTCATATGTAATCAATGGTTTCTAACATGGAAATACCAGATCCTATACTGTGTTGGGTAATTTTTATGCATTTCTATTACAAAGAATAACTCCGTAGAGGGTTGTATTAGAGAGAATGAATGGAAGTTTACTGAAGTGAAGCCATTATTTAATGGAAATCACCACTTCCAACTTCATCTCTCTGAAGTTAAAGGGACAATAAACCTCACATATTGAGATCTCTCTCTCTCTCTCTCTATCTCTCTCTCTCTCTCTCTCTCTCTCTCTCTCTCTCTCTNTNTATATATATATATATATATATATATATATATATATATATATATGTCTTTGATAAGAATCATGGTACAAATGTTAGGGAAAAACCTTGCTGTGATCCATATAATTAATATTATTCTTCCTTCTTTGAAGAAATGTTATAATGAGAAAAATATTTTTAATTAATTTAGAACTGAATTCAAATTCTGCTTCCTTTAGTTCTATATCTTTAAATATTTTCCAAATAGATAATATATGTTTATTAATTGCGTACCATGGTAGAAATATGTATAGGTGGAGTCTATTATAGCCAGTGTTCCAGGTAGATCTGACTGACCAGGCTGTTTGCAGTTTTTATGTGGAAATGAGCAATGTTTCTGGACAAGAGATTTGGATATGTGAAGTTCCAGGCTGGAAAAATCTTCCACAGCTTTACCTGCTTATACTTTAAGTCATAAGATTTAATTGTCTCACTATATTCCTTGTCTCCTTATCTGTAATTTTACACTCTCTGACTTAAGGTATTCATGCTTAATAGCTGTATGAAAAAGTCAATTTAAAGTTCAAGAAACAGTCAAATCATAAGTTTTAAGTAATTTTATTACAGTATGTTTCCATGATTATTTTACCTTTTCCATTGATTTCTTAATCCCTCTGTATACCTATATTTTAAGCTAGACTTTATTATAGGCAAGTAACCATCCTGGCAGGAGTGAAGATATTCAGACAGGACCCTTGTGCCACTCTTTTTTCTATTAGACTAGCTGTGAATGGTGTCAAAGAAACCAAGATTACTATAAGAATTCAATGCTGGTAGACAGTGAGGGCTTAAGGCTTGCATAAGCCAGTTTTTCCAGCACAGAGATTTCATATTGTTCTGATATCTTCAAACAATCTTACAAGAAAGACTGAGATAGGGATGTAGGTCAAGGCCTCACCGTGGCTAGGACTGTTTAGCTATGCATCCATCCAGCTCTCTGCTTAAACTTTTACCTCGTGTTAGAACCCTGATGTTGGCCTTCAGGGGTCACTGAACCACATTGTTCCTATTCCCATTGTTGTCACATTGGGTATATTCCCTCTCTCTGATGCTATTACTTGTCTTTTCAGCTGGCCTGATCTGAATAGATGGCCAATGCTGGCTTGTCGGGGGACGCTGGAGCTTCCGACTTTGACTCTAAGAGCTCCTGTATTAGGTGCACTTGTAGAGGAAAAAGCCTCTTACTGGATTTGTTTCTGTAGTTACAGGGATCTAATAGAGGTTTTACCATTTACTCCATGAATGTGGGGAAACTACTATACTAAAAACAACAAACCCACAAAAGCAAAAATCAAGACCCTCTCAGATTACACTTAAAATGCACTCAGTAAATTTCTACTCTTTTTCCTTAGGCCAGTGCGAAGGAGAGTCAACCACACATCCTACATCTCAGTGTTTTCTTAGAATACTTAATGCCAGTGTATTCCTATGTCCTTTTCCCTCTAAACATGTCCTTATACCATCGTATTTTGATCTAAACTCTTTAAAAATCTACCAAGTAATCTGACAGTTGACATCTGTTACAGTAAAAGGTGATGGTTTGGGTATTGCTTACAACCTCTGTGAACATGATCCCCAAATTTCTTTCCTCTGTGGACAATATTTTGCATCTCTTTCTTAACTTAGTTTTAACATTTTATCACCTCTGCTTTGCTATGTGCAACATGTATCTCTTCTTTCAAAAGTTACTTAAATTAGGGATAGATAGATAGATAGATAGATAGATAGATAGATAGATAGATAGATAGATAGATAGGGGGTACTACAGATGTTGACATACATACATAATATTGCTCACATGTGGAGGCTAGAGCAACAGTTTGGGGAGTCAGTTCTGACCTTTGACCTTCCTGAGGCAAAGGTGTTTTTGCCTTTATGCTGCCTCCTCCAGTCTGTATATTCCTGACCCAGAAGCTTCAGAGAAATTCCTACTTTTCTGCTTCTCATTTCACTGCAGAAGTGCTAGGATATTAGATGTCTGGCTTCACGTTCAGATTTTCACATAAGTTTTAATGTGAGATTTGGATTTGTCGTCAGGCTTGTACAGGTAAATTTACCTGAAAAGCTCTATCCCTAGTCCACATGAATTTCTTCTATCTTTGAGAATGTTTCATATCTTAGGGATGAGGCATTGTTTCAGTTGATAGTGCACTTACCTTGTTCAGAATTGATATTTTTAAAAGCTGAATGTAATAGTTTGTACATGTAATTCCAGTCCTGTGGATACAAAGGAAGATCACTGGCATAACTGACAAGCCAGCTTAGACTGACTTAGTTTCAGTAAGAGACCTGCTTCAAAAACTAGTCAAACCACATCTAAGGGTGAAACTAGAAGATTTTTGGCCTCTATATGAATATGAACACATGAACTCCACCCACAGGAGCATATATAAAAATGTTTAACTTTCAGAATCTGCCATTTGACAGGCAACACTCTATTGATTTGATTTAACTTATTCAAGGGGCTTTATAATTTTCAAACTTTCCTTGGACATACCTGAAATCTTTCAGCTACTTTGGCGGAATAGTTAGGTCTTGGAGAAAAGACTGTAGCAGACTGAAGCACTGGCAGCTTCCCTTAAACTACATTCTATTTCTACATGTGTCCTATCCACACATGTCCATATAGTTAACATGGCTTTGTAGTTGGTAGACATTGTATTCATTTGACCTGTAGTTCCTATTTCTAGTCATGTGTCACAGATGATAAATCATGTATAGTTCACACAGCTTGATCAATAGTTTGTGATGTGGGAGACCCGAATATTATATAAGTATCTCACATCAATTCGATCCTGAAGATTCAGTCGCCTCCTTCTTCATCTAAGAACTCTTCCAAGTCAAGGAAACAGAAAACCATCCTCCCATGTGTTCTCTGAAATTTATCTCCAGCTTGATGAGATTCAGTTAGAAATTATCTTTCCAAAAAGGTCTTTTCTTCCTATTGTATTCTGATTTCCACTACTTGCTGCTTGTGCCATTACAAATAAAATCCATCATCTCAGCATATCAGACTCACACTGTCTCCTTTTAAGACAAACTCACCAAATCCATTCAAGGTGTACTTTCCAAAAATGATTGATAATAGAAGAAGCAACAACAGCAACAACAGAAATATTACCATGCTAGTTAGCATGGCTCTCATTGTTCTGAACAGCAGGGTGTTCCCAATCAGTTGAATGTCTGTTCACTCTGCCACACTTCCAGCATTTACAAATTGAAAACTTCCTCTTTAATGCTAGGTTAGGGGCTTTAGAGCCTCTCTGTGCTTTCAGACTAAGCTCCAACCTATTCACCATGTGCATGGACAAAAACAGGGGTATATCTGTGAATTTCAGGCTAGCATTGTCTTCAGAGTGACTTCCAGGTCAGTCTGGGCTACAGAGAAATCTGGCTTGAAAGCCTAATTAATTAATAAATGTGTTACATTTATTTATTTATTTATTTATTTATTTATTTATTTATTTAGGTGTGTGTGTGCATGTGCGTGTGTGTGTGTGTGTGTGTGTGTGTGTGTGTGTGTGTGTGTGTTTGTGTGTGTGTTTGTGTTTCCGTGCATGTGCATTGAACAACTTATATGAATCATTTTTCTGATCCCTCCCAAATCTGAGTCCTGGGTGTCAAATTCAGTTCATCATGCTTGACCAAGCAAGAACCTTCACTAGTGAGTAAAGTTATCCTGGTGACTACCACTTCTTACTTTTTTCCTTCTCATCCTTCAAATCTCTTCTGAAGCTTCCACTGTTCTGAAATGCTTTCCCATTCCCAGGAACAGCAGCACTCTCAGACTAGATACTGAGCATCATGTTATTTGCATTATCACAGGCTCATTCTTATTTTTCAGCATCTTCAAAGATCAGATATCTACTCTGCTGTGGATTACATCAGTGATGAGGGAATAGGGAGACGGATTACATAGACAGTAAAGCACTTGCTGTTCAGGTCTAAGAACCTGATTTCAATGTCCAGAATTTTGTAAGAAGCAGGCATTAGGTCTGTGCCTATGACAATAGCTGGAGATGAAGAAACAGGAGGAACCCTGAAGCCTTCTGTCCTATTAGTCTAAGCAAGTTAGTGAGCTTAAGGTTCAGCGAGAGACTGTCTCAGAATATGATTTGAAGAAATTTTAGAAGATGACAATGTCGAGTTCCTTCACATACATGCATATATACATACACACACACACACACACACACACACACACACACACACACACAGAGAGAGAGAGAGAGAGAGAGAGAGAGAGAGAGAGAGAGAGCCTTCTCTTCTGCTTATTTCTTCTTCTCCTTATCTTTTCTCCCCTTCATTTTGTACCTCTTATTCATCTTTCTCCTTTTTGCCCCTCTCCTCCTTTCTCATTTTCTCTTTCATCTTCTGTCCCTTCTTCCTCATCTTTCTTTTGTTTCCCTTCTTCCTCTCATGTTGTTCTTCCTTTTCCTTTCTTCTACTCCTTCTTGTCTATTTAAAGTTGAGAAGCTTCTGTTATTGACCTTGAAGGAAAAGAATGCCAGTCTCAATAAGAAGCCCATATAACAATGCCAATATATGAGTTAAACCTGAGAAAAATATATGAAACATAGTTTGCAATAGATCTTTTTTTTTTTTTTTGTCAGAATTTTCTCACTACAATCTTCCAAATGTGTTCAAGATGACTGTTACCCTAAACAGGAACAATGGAAGCCTCTCTGCTCTGTGGTGTCTGTTAAGTCTGAGGGCCAAACAACTTTACACTTTCCCAGTCAATACCTATGTATTGATTGCCTAAAGAAAGTAGCACTCCCGCAGACTTGAGAGAAGAAAATTGGCACCCTTTTGTAAGGCTGAAAAAAATGCCTGAAAGGCTTTGTTAGGATGTCAACAAGCTACACTTTGAAGAGATTAGAGGAGCTTGAAACATGGGGGAAGAGGTCCTGAGTATGTACCTGCCAGTGACACCAGACAGAAGTTATGATCAAGGACATCCACTCCATTGGAGGCAGACTGAAGCTGTGATACAACTGTCCTATCACTTAGCAAGTCAGCAACACTCATTAAACACCTGACTTCTGAAACCAGATGTGCTTCAAAGAGTATGTGTTGTTGAATGATAAAAGGCAACTCTATGGGAACAATCATTTTATTGTCCTACCAGTCTTATGAAAACAAAAACCAACTATTTATCTGATACACTCTAAAAGCACAAATAATAAGCACAATTTTTGCAATTCTAGTATTTAGGAGAAAGGCATGGTAAATAGTTTTATCTATTAAGTTATATGGCAGAAAAAGAAAAATAATGTTATAGAAAACAACTGTGAAGTATATACTGTCTTAAGACTTTTGTAGACTTGAACATTTCAAATTGCCATTCCTTTTGACCTAGTGCCATTTCTAAGGAGTAATCATTTAAATATACAGCTCATTGTAGTAGAGAAATCACTTTATCAGAAGTGCACACACACATAAGCCCCTGAATCTCTTCTTGAAAATTCATGTAAAAATCAAACAGGACTGTTGTATGCCTGAAATTCCAGAGAGTGTTGGTAGCACTCCTGAAGCTGGGGGCTTGCTTACCAGGTAGTGCATCAAAAACCAGTGAGTCCCCTATTAGTTGAGAGGACCTATCTCAGAAAACGAATAAGGAGAAAAGAAATTGACAACTGAAAACAGTCTTCGGCCTTCACACAGACAAGTATAGATGAGTATAGATCCACACATATGCAGAGATATACATACACACCTACCCACACACCACAAATAGTGTCCACATCTTGTGGAACATGCCATGTATCTTTGATCATTCTACTCCAAATCTCATTACTCTCATCATGCTTCCAGTCATTAGATCATCCTTTCCTAGACAGTTTCACTTCTACTTTCATGTCTCCTGTATGTATGACTCCACGCATTTAATACAAACTAGATCCACAAATCAGAGAAAGTTGCTGGAAAATTGAATACTAATCCAACTAGCTATCTCAGCCACAAGAACCCCGAGTCAGCATCCCATAGACATGTGCACATCTGTTTTGTTTGCATCACGTTTCACAGTAGCTAAATCATGGGACTTTCCTAGGGCTCTGCAAACTGAGAAATGGATAAAGAAAACACAGTTCATATACATGATAAAATTATTTTCAGCCCCAAACAAGGAAGAAATTCTTCCAACTGCAGGAAAATGAATGTAAGTTTTTTCCACATGTCCCAGCCCAGCCCCATTCTCCTGACTCCCCACTCTTTCTATCATCAGTGTTCTACTCTGGCTCCTTGATTTTTGACAGTCTCCCCACAGGACATTATTACACTCCAGAATCTACTTCCTCCATTACTCTACAAATCCTTCTTTCTATATCTTGGATAAAATCTGCTCAGGCCTTCAATCTAAAGGTTTCCAAATGCCCACCACAGACAGGTAGTGATTGAAATGGAGAGCCAACATTCCAGTTGTGTAGTCTCAACTGCTCATGGTCTGAACATAATTTACCTCCCATTAGAGGTAACACTAGGGCAGTTTCTGACTGAATTTGATCAGAAATAACCCTCAACCACTTTTTTTTTTAGTAGAAGCCTTTAGATAAAACACACCACCCTTGTTTCCTTATCATGTATTTCCTTCCTTTGACCATAACCATATTCAGTTGATGAGACCTTTGCCAAAATGAGGACAAAGGGTAAGAAGGCCTGCCAATGTGAAAGTGACTTCATGATGTAGCCATGTTGTAGGTTGAAGTGTCTCCTGTAAGTTCATGTGTGAACGCTTAGGCTCTAGTTTGTGGTGTTCTTTGGGCAGGTTTCAGAACCTTTAGATGATGGAGCCTCAGTGGAAGAAATATGTCACCTATAGTAGAATTTGAGGCATTATAGCTTTATGCCATTTTCTATGTACTCTGTTACCTAAGTGTGGATAAAAAGTGATCTGTTAGTGTTTCTATTCTTTCTACTATGGCTTCCCCCACCAGTTGCCATTTCTTCATCCATCATGATTCATCATGCTTTTGGAACTGTAAACACAAATAAACTCTTTCTTTCTTTAGTTGATTTAGCAGAATATTTTTATCATAGCATCAAGAAAATAACTAAGACAGACTGCACTCCACTTGTCACTTGGACCAGTGATATATATGAGTTACCTGTTGTAACAGTACAAAGCAAGCCATTATGACAATGCCATTTGTTGCACAACTCTTATACATACACATGACACCATTTTCTCTTTCAGTATAGCACACATCCAACCTCTTTTTGCTTGCCTTATTCTCATAAACTCCATAAAGATATGTCTTTGTCCATTATTTTTCCCTGCCTCCTTCAGTATGTGACATATTCTTGTTGATTGGATAATTCATGCTAAAGGAATAAATAGTACCCACACAATGCTGAATACAGTGTCCCAACACTGCATTCCAGAAGTTTTGCTCACACACTGTGTGTACTCACAATCGTAACAGGTAGCTCCTGTGTAACCACTGTCACTGCAGATGCAATAGAAGGTGGTCCAGGTCTGGGCACAGTATCCTCCATGTTCACTATGGTTTGGCAAACACCTAATGGAAAGTATTTTAAAACTAGTAAGCCAAGATGATTGAAACAAAAAGGCAAGAAAAAGAAAAAAAACTGCCAGTAGCAATGTTAAACATGTTTGCTAATATCTCATAAATGGCAGAGAGAAATGATATGAAAACCACACAGGTGTACTTATATTGCTGTGTGGTGGGATATCAGAACTGAATTCTACCATTAAGTTAAAACTTTAATGTTAGTATACAGAAAGATGAATGGAAATGAGACTATTCTATAAAGTGGTATGCTTATTGTGGCAGAAAGTATATCAAATTATAATTTTATACTGGAATATCCTATGGCTTCTTAAAGAAAATAAAAAAAAGTAGCAGTCCTGGAGATACTGTTCATATTGTGTTTTTGGAATGGCCAGGAAATTACCTTAATTCACAGAAACAGAATATGTTTTAAAGATTAATGTCCCTCAATTAACAAGCAAGGCAATTCTACCTTTTCAGGAAGTGTCAAAGCCATGCCAAAGACCTTCACTAGTTATAATATACCAGCATAGTATTCTTCTATCCAAATCTAGTAAGGCGCTTCACCTCTCCACTTCCTACCCACCTCCACTCACTCCTCACACACCCTGTGGAGTAGCACTGCTTTGAACATCATCCATCAGCATCCATCATCCATCACCTCTCCTCTTTGATATCATCTCATTCCCTTGCATTTGAAAATCCATTTTTATATATTTTTTCTCATATTGTGGGTGGGAGTACTTATCTATGTATTTGCAGACAAGACATTTGTTGTGTATGTGATGCTGGAGGAGGCCTGAAAGAGTGTTAGATCCTCTGAAAGTGAAGTTACATATGGTTGTGAACCATCATGTAGCTGAGTCTACTTTCTTCCTCAACTTCTAGTCATCTCTTACCCTTAGCTCATTTTTCTCAAGAACCCCCTGAGGCTATGTAATTCATCCCCTTTTACTATATCTGCTCTCATACTGACTCAGTGAGACCTTTGTTATCACACAACTTTTCTTAGAAGCCAACAATGTGTTTATTTTTAAATTCTTGTTTTACATTTATTCATGTATTTACTTATTGAACATGTGTAAATGTGGTGTAAGTGAACACCTGCCATGTGAGATCCATGTAGGTCAGAGGACACATTGAGGGAGTCAACTCTCTCCTTCCATTATATGGATCTTTGGAATTGAACTCAGATTGTCAATCTTGACAGTAAGGATCTTTATCATCTGATCCATATTTTGCCTCAAAAAAAAAAAGCATTTATTGCTTTAGCAACAGAAAGATAACCAATGAGAAGTAAGCAATGCCTTTCCTATGTTCATTTTAAGTATGATACCAAGAACATAGCAAGTAGCCTAATTTTAGTGGATTACACTATGGAAAACAAATTCCCAACATCTGTTGTGTCCATGACTTTATATACATGAAGGTTATAAAGAAAATGAGAAAAAAGATCTGGCAACCTGCAGCATGAAACACAAGAGATGGAAGAGCCCAGATGACATCTGTGCATTTATTTAGTTTCTGTTTCTCAAAACATGCTTGCTCTCCCAAGCTTTCTGAGTACTTTCTGTACTGTTTGCTGAAGTCTGTGAGATAATCCAAGAATTTTTCAGGAGAACACACATTTCACTCCTATTGGTTGAATTTGAGACTCTGTTAGTTTAAACCAGCTGGAGCTTAAAATTTACTAGGAAAGCCTCATAGGTCCTGGAAGAAATAGTTTAATCATTAAATATTTTCTTCACAAACATGATGACCTGACCTCAATCACCTAGAATTTATGTATATAATGATATACACTTGTAATTGCAGAGATGAGGAGGCAGAGATACTCATTGACTATTCAGTCTAGCCTATTTGCTGAGTTCCAGACCTATGAGAGAACTTGTTTCAACATCAAGATGAATGATCCCTGAAGAACAACACCTAAGCGTATACTCTGACCACCATAGGTACAGTTCTACATGAGTGCATCTGTACATACATCAACATTAAACATGTATGTGTAGATACACACGCACTCGGACACTATGGCATTCTATCATTATAAAGAACATGTTTTTTTTCTTATACCATATACATTATAATGTTTTTAGTGTAATATGCCTAGGTCCAGTAGGATATGGACAGAGAAGGCTTGGGAAAACTGTCATTATACTAGCCCTTTGTACACATCATTAATAAATATCCCAAAGACCTTGCACTAGTGTTAATAAACTCAACTTTGTGGGGCATTGGGCTATACACAGAGTCTTGTCTCCAGTTGAGCTGAGGTGTGGAACCCCTGACCCTGTGGTGATAATTCACCTACATGGGACAGTAGGCATTCACTAATGTCTCCTGGACTCAAGGCTCCTGTGGAAGTTACTGCCCCTCAAAGCCGCCATAAAAGAAGTGTGGCTAGTAGTCACCTAGACAATGTTCCAAGCTTCTGACCTTCAGGCTAGACTTCTCTCAGTTACCTAGCAACACCAAGATAACAGCTCACCATAAGAGGGCTGCTTGGCCCCACCTCACTCTCTCCTCATTCTCTCTTACTCTCTCCTCTCACTCTTACTACCTCTTACTCTAGCCTTTCTTCTCTCCTTTTCTCCTTTCTCTCCTCTTGGTCATGGTCAGTCTCTCTCTCTCTTTCCACTTTTCTCTTTCCTCCTGCCTTTCTAGAATGAAGCTCTAAAACCATAGACTGTCTCTGTTCATCAAGGCCCACTGTGCATTGATAATGGGATAGGCATTCTCCTAATGAGCCATTTCTAATAACTCATCAGAAGGCCTTCCTGTACTCTAGCCATGGACCGGATTTAGGACTCTCACCTGCATGGGAACCTCTCTACCTCTGCCCCCTTTCCCATAATCCTGGGACCAAGGGTGTCACCCCAGGGCCCCTGGTATTGGGGGCTGTCCATTGTCCACCCCAGGTTGATTGGGGTCAGTGGCTTAGATGCCCACCCAGGGCCAAGTGGAAAGTGTCTGGCAGCCCCGCCACATCCACCTGTCCAGAGCACAGGAGGAACTCTGGCCAAACAGGCTATCTCCTCCTCCTCTTCCTTCCCCTCCCCTGATAGTTCCCCACACAACATTAAAAATGTAGGCTACAAAATCACTTGTCTACTTTGAAGCCTCTGAAAGAATCAATGATGTCTTTCTTGAGAAGACAAAGCATATTTGAGAAGTGGAAAAATCCTGTTCTTATAAAAACAAAAGACAAAAATGAGTGAGAACATGCAGGGCTGCCTTACTGCAAGGTTCATTTGGAACCAGTGCATAAAGATAAAAAAGGTCATCTCAACAAAAATACTTGAAACCAGATTTACAAACCTAATATGATCATTTAAAAATGTGGTTGCATGAGCATTATTTCTGGGTTCTTGAATCAGTTTATTGTAACTGTTGTTTTATTTCTTTTCATTTTTATTCTTTCCATAATCTGATTATTTTAAAACCAAACACAGAAAGAGAATATCATATTACTATAAAAGGAAAAACTACTGTGTGTGTGTGTGTGTGTGTGTGTGTGTGTGTGTGTGTGTGTGTGTGTGTTGAAACTGGCAGTCTCAAGCATACGGTCATCAATTTTAATTGTCAGCATAAGGGTTTGGAGTGATGGATCAGTGAATAAGGCACTGGCTGCACAAGTATGAGGGATAGAGTGTGTATCACCAGTACACATGTGATATTACAAGCAAGCAGAGCAGCCCACTTACCATCTTTGTACCCAGGAGGGAGAGAGGAAATTGCCAGGGCAAGATGAGTAGTTAGAAATCAAAATATACTCACTTTTGTAAGTCTATATACAAGATGGGCATCTATTAAAGAAGACATCCTATGTAGACCTCTGACCTCCACATTCTACATGCCCAGCTTAAAAAAAATTGAACACACACACACACACACACACACACACACACACACATCCTTTGCAATAGACTCCTCCCTCAATTGTTGCAATTATTTTGGACAGATGTAGCTTCTCACTGGACAGGTTTTCATTACAAATGTATACATTTTCTTGACTAGCCAAAAGCCTAGATAAGTTAATGTAGTGGGTGTCTAACTTGATGACGATTGCAGACACATTGCCAGGTACTTTACCTCTGTCTAAGATCATACTACACAGGAGTTTAAGGAGATGATAGAAATATTTCAAAGAAAGCATTATATATGAAAGGGCAAGAAAATTAATAACTGTGAAAAGAAAAATATGATAACATTAAAATACCCTGCCAGTTAAAATCTGGGTCCAAAGAGATGGGTATGTCATTAGCTGTGAAAGCATGACAACCTGATATTGAGTTGCAGAATCCAGATGAAAGGCAGTATATGATCATATTTGTCTGTAATCTTAATTCTGGGATGGGAGAACCAAGCAGCTTCCTGGCACTCATTGATCTACCTGCAACATAGGCCCTTTTTTTGAAGTGTCATGATATTATAGAGTTTACCAAAGGAAGCTTATAGGACTGTAAGTAATGGATGAATAAAGTTATTTCCAACTGGAAATGTCATTAATGTCAATAACATCTGTGCTCATGCAACAAGAGCAAATATATCTTATAAATGAAGCCTCATAATCCCAAAACTTTTAGTCTCCTTTTTACCCTGCTCCTCAAGATTCTTCTAGAATCAGAGAGATGGCTTTGTCAGTAAAGTTTTTGTCACACAAACATGAAGGTATGAGGTTAAATCTCCATGACTTGATACAAAAAATGTGACATGGCATCACTTGCTTCTAATCCCAGGTAAAAGAATATAGAGACAAAAATACCTCTAGTGGTTGATGGACATCTAGGCTAGCCAAATAGGCCATCTCCTGGATTATTTAGAGACTCTTCTCCAAAAAATAAGGCAGATCATGGAGTACTTGCATGTCTTTAATCCATACAGGTGCTAGTTAGACATTGGACACTGGTGGAAATTTTCAAGTCCCAACCTAGTCTACATTGCAGCCCTCTCCCCTCTGTTTCTCTCTATATATTACTTGTGTTCAACTGGGCTATCCAAAGTGTTAGCCTGGGTGAGGTCTGTGGAAAAAGTTATCAACATAAGAAGATTTAAGATATATTAGGAAAATGCAGCCTGCCAGTGTATTCATAATTTGGAAAAATTCACAAAAGAAATATAAAATTTTGTCTTTTCTTACAAATTGTATTGCAAAGTAATAGATCAAAATTAGTGGGTAACTACATATCAGAGAAATTCAAGCTTATATAAGAATTCTTTATATTCAGAATTAAAGACACTTTTTAGAGTTCTACTAAATGGTGGATCACTAGCTCTCAGTGTTCTCTAAGTAGATCAATATCCTTTCAGCATGCCTCTCTGCTCTCTGAATATCTTTTCTGGAGGCCTAATGTGAACAATGCAACACAGATTCTTCCCCAGGGTCCTGATGGCATCATGTCCGAACTTTCATTGCTCAGCAAGTTAAATATGCTCCTGATGCATGTAACTGGTTATCAAAAATAATTCTTAACTTACTATCAAAATCCCAATCATTATATTAACATTTAGGCATGACAAAAAGTATGCTACTGAAAGACATAAATTCCCAAGTGAGTCTCTCAGAGCCAGAAAGTTCTTATATTATATTCTGAATTACTCTGGAAATGAATTAGAATTATTGAATTTTAAAAACAAGTATACATTTTATTTAAACATATTTGCAATGGATTGTAGTAGAGTTAAGACTAAACCCCAGCTGTGAATGTCAGGAAGAACATTATTTAGGGTCTTAAGGTGTCACCAAGACAATTAGTTTAATAATAATTGAAAGTCTTTGCAATTTTCCTGTTTTATACTTTATGAGTAACAAAAAATATGCAATGGTTTTTCCTACAAATACCACATTTCCAAATAATTAGACTTTTTCCTTATATCAAAATACTAAACATACTTTTAAAACATTTAAATAATTATTTCTATTTATACTTTTTGAAAATATTTATTGGTTTGATTCTTGTTAATTTCAATTTAATATGTGTGAGACAATTGACACAGACCTTAAAGTAAAATGTAGGACAGAACAATGTTCAGTGAAGTTGAATAATCACTTTATGAATTTTGTTCTAATCACATACTTATTACTTTAATGTATTAAATTTTCAGAAAGTAAAAAGAATATAATTTAAATGTAGTTTGAAACATACAAAGTTATGTATTTAACTGAGACATAAAACATTTTAATAGTGCCAGGCGTGGTGGCGCACACCTTTAATCCCAGCACCCGGGAGGCAGAGGCAGGCGGATTTCTGAGTTTTGAGGCCAGCCTGGTCTACAAAGCGAGTTCCAGGACAGCCAGGGCTACACAGAGAAACCTGCCTCGAAAAACCTAAATAAAAAAAAAAAAAAATAGCTCCTCTAGTCTTTACCACTTTAATGTTTCTGTCCATCAATGTTTCTGTCTATCATGGTTAAAGAGTGTGGCAGATAAACTTATATTAGGGGTGCCTGGAAGCAGAGCTAGAGACAAGATACAATCTCAAAGCCTCTACTTTCACTGATCTATTATAGGCTGCTAGCACTCTAATGCTTCAGTCTTCAATATAATAGCCACTTGAGACATACCTCTTATCTAAATTGTGAACTCTCAGAACAAATTCACTTGGCACTGCTGGAATCTCTGAAGTTGTTTTCTACTTCCTCTTCTTCTCTTCTCTTCCTTTAATACCTTAGTGAGATGCCATCAGCATGACATTTTCAATACATAGACTGCATGCTTGTCTTAATCTGAAATCTACTTCTTGAAAAAAATGTGGTCCAGGCATGTTTATGTATAGGTACAAAAGTTTCTGTAAAATTATAAGGAAGGATATCAATTCTAAAATAACAATTATATATGCTTCTTCCATAACTTCTAGAAGTAAAATTAAATAGGTGAGGCCTGTTTTCCTCTGGGGTGAAGCTGATAATATACTCCTAATGACAACTATTTGTTATGCTTCTATAATGGTCTGTGAAAAATTTAAGTCACTTGTAAATATTAGCATAACAGGGTCATATGTCTAATGAAATATGCACAGTGGTTAAGTGTTTGCCCTTGTTTCTGTCTTTCAAAATATTCATTCACACAGCTATAATGTGAAAAGGCAGGCTACTCACTTAATTTCTCGTTTTAAACCTACCCAAAAAAGTCATTAGTTAAAGAATAAATCACAACAAAAACACTCATTGTAATTCTATAGGATCATAAGTTAATCTCTCATATCTACTTTCCATAACAGACTAGACTGGCAGTACCACTGTTGATAAGACTTTTAATTTCTAAAAGTTCAAATGATTAATGGTCTACAAGACTTGCTTCATTCTTTAGAATTGCATGTATGCATATATATCTGTGAGCATACACATTGAAGTATGGGTACTTGTGATGGCTAAAAAGGGTGTTAGATCCTGAGTGTAGTAGTTACAGATATAATAGTCCTGCATGGATACTAGGAACCAAATTTGTGCCCCCTACATGATCAGCAAGTGCTCTTAACTCCTGAGCATCTCTAGGATTAAAATTTTTTCTGTATGTATGTGTACTTTATGTTCCATTTATAAGAATTGAAAATTTCCTCTCCATACAATTGAAGGTCAGTTTTAATTTCTATAAGCTTTCCTTAGAGACTGAAGTAAAAAACATTTTAATGGTCTTGAAAAGGCTAGCTGATAAATGCAAGCTGTTTAATGATGTTCATACATTAGAAATTAGCTAGGTTGCCTTCCTTTGTTCCCTTTAATTAGCAGATAAATGCTTTCATCTATTTTTGGTCAAATAACTTTATAATGATTGAAATGTGTTTTAATTATAACATGCAGATATTGAAGAATTAAGTTAATAAAAAGAAAACATGTTAGAAGTCAGTTTCCTACATTACCAGGGTCTGGTTCACAGCAGAGAGTTCCACTTTGGATTGTTGTTGGAGAAATTCTCAGATAATGTGTATGTGCTGGTGGTCAAATGAGCCTGCAGGCTCATCAGTAATGCTAAAAACAGGATTGTGGATAACCGTGCTGGGCCTCAAGAAGGCACCTCTGACAAGACACATACCCTTTATTGGAAGCTAATAACAACTGTGCAGTACTCCTCATAAGTGAATACTTAATATTGGTAGTCTCTGCCCTACCCAGGACTTTTCCATGACACTTCTTCAAATAAGAGAGTATTTAGGATCAGATCTTATAAGCATGATTCACTCTAGTTTTTCTTATTCATGTTAACAAGAGAATAAGTAGCAGCAAGGACATGGCAAATTTTGGGTAGGATAGAAAGGCAGGTTCACGTGGACCTAGCAGGGAAAGGCACTGTACACCTCGGCTTCTGCATGAAGTCTCTCATAGCTGATGACCAAAAAATTTATCACAATTATCAGCATTTGGTTGAAGCATTTCTTCTTTCCCAGATACAGGCTATAATTTTCTTGGAAATTTAGCATGAACTAAACTCTACTTATAGAAAAATTCATGTTCTAATCACCTTTAACTCCTCTAGTGGCTCAACATTTGTAACTTGAATTCTTAGCCACTCTATCACCCCAGTAACCTCAAATGGAAAAAAAAAAAAAGGAAAAGAGGAAAGTAGCCCCAGAAATGTATTTAACAACAAAAATTATAAAAGCTTCTAAGTTATATTTTTCATTCATGTATATGTGCATGCATATGTGTGTGGAGTGTGTTTGGATCCACTGAAACTGAAGTTATAAAGAGTTATAAGTCTCCCATAGGGGATGATGGGAATAGAAGTCAGGTCTTCAGGAAGAAACAACATGTTTTGGTGACTTCAGTTTCATACAAGAGCTTCTATCATACATACAACCACTTAATGCAGGTAGCACTCCTTGTAGACTTAGATCCTGGACTGAATAAGAAGAAGAAAAAGAGAGCTGACACCAGCATCTCTCTCTACTTCCTGACTAGACACCATGTCATCCGCTGTTTCATTGTTCTGCTACCATGCCTCCCAATCTACCAACAATCATAAAATCAGGAACCTAAACAAACCCTTTCTATTTTACACTACTTCCTGAAGTATGTTGCATAGCAATGAGGCAACTAACTAAAACAAGTTTCACTGGGAATGAATGGACAATAGAGGTCTGCAAATTACCAAAATGATTTCCTTTAGAAACCTTTGAGCATCAGTAAAGATGAAAGGCAAAAAGCTTAGTGTTTGAGCACATGTTTAGGATTACAGAATGCTGCTTTTTCTCAAGCATCATATGGTCTGTCTCAGGAGGAGAGAGCTGTACTCCCTGGAAGGCTCTTATACAAGAAGCCTACAGAACTCCAAATAGTTTGGATCAGAAAGGAAATTCTTCCCATCATATAATAATCAAAACACAAAATGTAAAAAACAAATATTAAAAGCAGTAAAGTAGAAAGGTCAAGTAACATATAAAGGCAGACTTTTCAGAAATACATCAGACTTCTCACAAGAGAATATGAAAGCCAGAATATCCTTGGCAGACGTCATACAGACCCTAAGAGAACAAAAATGCCACCACAGCCTACTATTCCCAGCAAAATTCTGAATTGCAATTGATGGAAAAACCAAGGTATTCCATGACACAAACAAATGTACACAGCATCTTTCCACAAATCAAACACTTCAAAGGATAATAAATGGAAAACTCCAACAAAATGGGGTACACCATAGAAAAAGAAATAAAATAATCTTCTTTTAACAAACCGAAAGGAAGATAGGCACATAAAAATAATTAAACCTCTAACAACAAATATATCAAGAAGCAACAATCACTTTTCCTTAATATCTCTTAATATCAATGAATTCAATTCCCCAATACAAAGGCATAGACTAGCAGATTGAATACATAAACAGGACCCAAAATTTTGCTGCATATAAGAAACTTACATCATTAACAAATACAGATACTCCCTCTGAGTAAAAGACTGGAAAACAATTTTCCAAGCAAATGGTCACAAGAAACAAGCCAGAGTAGGAATTCCACTATTGAATAAAATCTACTTTCAACCTAAAGTTATCAAAAAATAGTAATAATAAGGAAGGATAATTCATATGCATCATAGGAAAAATCTACCAAGAAGAACTCTCAATTCTGAACATCTATACCCGAAATGAAAGGGAACCCAAATTTATGAAAGAAACTTTCACTAAAGCTCAAAGCTACATGGCACCTCCCACAATAATAGTAGGAAACTTCAGTACCACACTCCTAGCAATGGACAGATCATGGAAACAGAAACTAAACAGAGACACAGTGAAACTAACAGAAGTTAGGAACCAAATGGGTTTAACACACACACACATACACACACACACACACAACACACACACACACATATATATATATATATATATATATATATATATATATATATATGTACAATATTTTATCCTAAAACAAAGAATACACATTCTTCTCAGCACCTCATGGTACCTTCTTCAAAACTGACCATATAATCAGACACAAAACAGGCCTCAACAGATACAAGAACCTTGAAAAACCCCATGCATCCTATCAAATCTCCATAGAATAAGGGTGGTCTTCAATAACAACAAAACCAATACAAAGCCCATATATATATATATATATATATATATATATATATATATATGTATATATATGATGAACAACTCTTTACTGAGTGATAACTTGGTCAAGGGAGAAATAAAGGAATTAAAGACATTCTAGAATTAATGAAAATGAAGCCACAGCATACCCAAACTAATGAAACACAGTGAAAGCAGTGCTAAGAGGAAAACTCATAGCTCTGAGTTCCTCCAAAAAGAAACTGGAAAGAACATACACCAACATATAGACAGCACATCTGAAAGCTCTTGAAGAAAAAGAAAAGAACAACAAAAACAAAAACAAAAAAATACACCCAAGAAGAGTAGACAGCAGGAAATAAACTCAGGTCTGAAATCAGCCAAGTGGAACCAAAAAGAACTATACAAAGTAGCAACAAAACCAGGAGCTGGTTTTTGAGAAAATCAGCAAGATAGATAAATTCTTAGTCAGACTAACTGGAGGGCATAGAGATAGTGTCCAAATCAACAAAATCAGAAATGAAAAGGGAGACTAAAAAACAGAAACTGAGGAAATTCGAAAAATAATCAGATACTGCTACAAAATCCTATACTCAACAAAACTGGAAAATCTAGATGAAAATGAACAATTTTCTAGACAGATACCAGGTATCAAAGTTAAATCAGGATTATTCAAATGATCTAAACAATCCAAAACCCCTAAATAAATAGAAGCATTAATTAATATTCTCTGAACCAAATGAAGCTCAGGACTAGATGGGTTCAGTGCAGAGTTCTATCGGAGCTTTAAAGTTATCTAATACCAATACTCTTCAAACTATTCCACAAAATAGAAACAGAAGGAACAATTCCAAAGTAGTTCTATGAGGCAACAATTACTCTGATATCTAAACAACACAAAGACCTAACAAATAAAGAGTACTTCAGACCAATTTCTCTTTTGAATACTGATGGAACAATACTCAATAATATTCTTGAAAACCAAATCCAAGAACACATCAAAATGATTATCCATCATGATTAAGTAAGCTTCATTGCAGGGATGCAGGGATGATTCAATATATGGAAATCCATCAATGTAATCAACTATACAAACAAACTGAAAGAAAAAAATACTCATGATCATCTCCTTAGATGCTGAGAAAGCATTTGACAAAGTCCAACACCCCTTCATGATAAAAGTTTTAGAAAGATCAAGAATTTAAAGCCTATACCCAAACATAGTGAAAGTAAACCAGTAGCCAACATCAAATTAAATGAAGAGAAACTTGAAGCAATCCCACTAAAATCAGGGACTAGACAAGGATGTCCATTCTCTCCCTAGCTATTGAGTATAGTACTCAAAGTCCTAGCAGAGCAATTAGACAACAAAAAGGAGGACAAAGGGTTACAAATTGGAAAGGTAGAAGTCAAAGTGTCATTACTTCCAGATGATATGATAGTATCTTTAAATGACCCCATAAATTCCACCAGAGAATTTCTAGAGCTGATAAACAATTTTAGCAATGTTGCCTTTTGATATTCAGCTTCCTGGAAGTTTATACAATATTTGAAGTTGCCACTTGACTTTGCTGTTGTCCATTCTCCCACCATGATGAAATGTATAGCTTTCTACCATGAGCCAAAACATAACCTTGCTCCCTATGTTGGCTTTGTTATGAATTTTATTATGACAGTGAGATGAGTACCTGCTCAGTTTTGATGGGACTGGTGCTACCAAGGAAATTTCTGGGGTATTCCAGAGAGGGACATTATGGATTTATTTGCAAAGGTGATATACTGCATTTCTGTTACAAGATCTCAGGGAAGCAACACAGCACAAATCCCATGAAATGAATATTTGAAATTGACCAAGGTATCGTTGAGTAGAGTGTTGGTCAGTTTCCATGTGAATATTGGCTTTCTATTATTTATGCTGTTATTGACGATCAGCCTCAGTCTGTGGTGATCTGATAGAATGCATGTGATAATTTCAATATTTTTGTATCTGTCAGGGCCTGTTTTGTGAATGATTATATGATCAATTTTGGAGGAGGTTCCATGAGGTGCTGAGAAGAAGGTACATCCTTTTGTTTTAGGATAAAATGTTTTCTAGTTATCTGTTAAATCCATTTGTTTCATAACTTCTGTTACTGTCCATGTGTCTCTCTTTACGTTCTTTTTCCAGGATCTGTCCATTGGTGAGAGTGGGGTATTGAAGTCTCCCACTATTATTGTGTGAGATGCAANGTGTGCTTTGAGTTTTAGTAAAGTTTCTTTAATGAATGTGACTGCCTTGCATTTGGAGCATACATATTTAGGATTGAGTGTTCATATTGTTAGATTTTACCTTTGATGAGTATGAAGTGCCTCTCCTTGTCTTTTTTGATAAATTTTGGTTGGAAGTCAATTTTATTTCATATTAGAATGGCTACTCCAGCTTGTTTCTTTGGACTATTTGCTTTAAAAATTGTTTTCCAGCCTTTTACTCTGAGATAGTGTCCCTCTTTTTCCCTGAGGTTAGTTTCCTGTAAGCAGTAAAATGTAAGGTCCCGTTGGTGTAGCCAATGTGTTAATCTATGTCTTTTTATTGGGGTATTGAGTCCATTGATGTTAAGAGAAATCAAAGAAAAGTAATTTTTGATTCCTGTCATTTTTGTTGTNANAGTTGGGATTNTGTTCTTGTGGCTGTCTTCTTTTGGTTTTGTTGANGGATTNCTTTCTTCCTTTTTCTAGGGTGTAATTTCTTAGTGTTGGTGTTTTCCCTTTATTATCTTTTGAAGGGCTGGATTTGTGGAAAGATATTGTGTGAATTTGGTTTTCTCATGGAATACCTTGGTTTCTCCATCTATGGTAATTGATAGTTTAGCTGGGTATAGTAGCCTGGGCTGGCATTTGTGGTCTCTTATTGTCTGTAAAACATATGTCCAGGTTCTTCTGGCTTTCATTGTCTCTGGTGAGAATTCTGGAGTAATTGTAATAGGCCTGCCTGTATATGTTACTTGACACTTTTCTCTCACTGCTTTTAATATTCTGTCTTTATTTAGTGAATTTGTTTTTCTAATTATTATGTGTTAGGAGGAATTTCTTTTCTGGTCCAGTTTATTTGGAGTTCTGTAGGCTTCTTGTATGTTCATGGGCATCTCTTTCTTTATGCTTGGGAAATTTTCTTCTATAATTTTGTTGAAGATATTTTCTGGCCCTTTAAGTTGAAAATCTTCATTCTCATCTACTCCTATGATCCATAGGTTTTGTCTTGATGTTGTGCCCTGGATTTCCTGGATGTTTTGAGTTAGGATCTTTATGCATTTTGCATTTTCTTTGATTGTTGTGTCCATGTTCCCTATGGAATCTTCTGTACCTGAGCTTCTCTCTTCCATCTCTTGTATTCTTTTGCTGATGCTAACATCTGTGTTTCCTGGTTTCTTTCCTAGGGTTTCTATCTCCAAAGTTGTTTCCCTTTGGGCTTTCTTAATTGTTTTTACTTCCTTTTGCAGATCCTTAATTGTTTTGTTCAATTCCATCCCATGTTTTGTTGTATTTTCCTGTAATTCTTTAAAGGATTTTTGTGTTTCTTCTAGCTGTTTATCAGTGATATCCTGTAATTCTTTAATGGATTTTGTTTTTCTTCTACTTGTTTAGTAGTCTTTGCATGCAGTTCTTTATGAACTTCTTCCTGTTTAGCAGTGGTCTCCTATAATTCCTTGAGGGATTTTTGTGCTTCCTCTTTAAGTGCTTCTACTTGTTTTTCATTGTTCTACTGCATTTCTTTGAGTGAGCTATTAATGTCCTTCTTCAAATCTTCTACCACCATTATGAGATATGATTTTAAATCCACATCTTGGTTTTTAGGCGTGTTGTGGTATCCAAGACTCACTGTGGTTGGCATACTAGGTTCTGATGTTGCCCCATGTTCTTGGTTTCTGTTAGTAAGATTCTTATGTTTGCCTTTCGCCATTTGGAAATCTCTGGTGTTAATTTTCAAGCTGTCTCTGTCTGGATTTTGATCCTCCTTTGATTCTGTTAGCCCATGTCAGCACTCCTGCGAATCCAACTCTCTCATGGGTCCCCTTGGTCAGAGCACTCTCTGCAGGGAAGCTCTCCTCTTTCATGGCAAGTGCCCAGAAGTCTGGAGCTCTGATCCTCCTTCTGATTTCTGGGGTCAGAGCCCTCCCTGTAGGCCGACTCTCCCTGTGTGATCCAGAGGACCCATGATCTCAAGGACCTGTGGTGTGGAGAGTCCCCCCAAGTACTCAGCTGTCTCCACTGGGGTTCAGATGAGAGATGGCAAGGGTGACCACAACCAGACCGGAACCCCTCCTCTGGGCAGGCAGTGTTCCTTTGTCCCTGTTCCTGCTGGCACAAGCCTCTGCTGGGTTCTCTGGAGTTGATTGTGTTACACTCACTGTGATCTGGAGGATCTGTGGTGTAGAGAGTTCTCAGCAGCATCAAATGTTGGATAATCTTGAGACAATATCTTTGGACTGGATGGATGCAAGGGTTAGTCAGTGTTGTTAAAAACAAGGCAGTAAAGAATATATAAATCACAGAAATTGCAGTAATGTGGAAGTTATATCTAGGAGGTTATCACTTCTCCCTTCACTCAAACAGGATGTAAGGAACAATTATCAATCTTAGTAACCCCAGCTGAGCCAAACAGGAAACCTCAGGTCCCCCAAACAGGAAAAAAATGATTGGGATCACTACAACAAAATACAAAGTTTAGAAGTGGTGATGGATTATAAATCACTTAAACCTGGCTTCCTCCCAAGTGGAACAAACACAGTATGGGACTCTAATCTTCTCTAATAAGCTTTTCAAATTCAATGGCCCTTAAACCTCTATATACAGTATACATCTACTACTAAGACTATGAGCTCTGAGGGAAATGGACTTGCAAAAAATGTACCCCTTCCCTGACAGTACTAAATATGGATGAATCACCCAGAAAGTGACAATACAGAGAGGAGAAACACAAGCCCCATACCTATCAGAATCAGCATCATTGCTGCATGATCTGTTCCCTCCTTCCAGGAAGATCTGATTTCTTCCAAACTTTTAGCCTTTTGCTTTATTATCCTGCATTGTCTGAACTATTCCCCTTTGGGAACACATAACTAATCTTCTCCAAGTGTCTACACAAAAGGAAACTCAAAATCTCCCTATAATAGTGTCTTAGGTAGTGTTTTTATTAATGTGATTAAATATAACCAAAAGCAAATAAAACACAACCAAAAGCAACCTGGGGAAGAAAGCATTCATTTCATTTTAGAACATTCATCCCATTAGAGAGGAAAGTCAAGGCAGGAACTTACATAGGAGAGAAACTTGGAATCAAAAACTCATGGAGAGATCAGGAAGAAGTGGAACTTATGGACTTGCTATCATGACTTTTTCAGCATCCTTTCTTATAGCATGCAGGGTGGACCAAAAACCCCTAAGTGGCACTGCCCACAACTACTTATTGCCATCATGCATCAATATTCAGTCAAGACAATGCCCCACAGGGTAGCAATCCGGTGGAGGTATTTTCTTAATTGAAGGTTTCTTTTCTCAAAGTACTCCATCATATGTCAATTCAATATAAAAATGAATAATCACAATGAGTAATGATGAAGCATGAAATAATTTGAAACAGAAATATTCAAAAATACTGCAATGGGAGAGTGGCTCAATGGGCAAGCTCACTTCCTGGTCAACCATGAGAAGTTCTCTAAATTTGAATCCCCAACACTCACATTAAAAATAAAGCTGTGTATAGCCCCTTGCACTTGTAACTCCAGCACTGTCAGGAACAAAGAATGGAGGATTACTGGAGTTTGATGGCTGCAGCTTAGTGCCAGGGTCAGTAAGAGACCTTGGTTCAAGGGAATAAGACGAGGAACGATAGAAAAGGACACATAACAACATCTTCTAATATATGAATATATATTCAGGGGCATGTGTACCTACACATACAAATGCATAACACACACACACACACACTTGTAGATGCTTCTAAAATGCATAGTCATCTATTTCAACACAAGAAGACATGATTTCCTCTGATCATTGTCTCTCATTTTCACACAAAACTCTCCTGTTATTTTAGCATCAATATTCATAATTTTACCAGAAACTAAGTGTGTTTTTCCTCATTTGTAAAGGAATGTCAATTGAAAATTTTTAGCTGGCAGGAGTCACCTCTCATTTTCATCTAAAAATTTCTTTTCTGAGGCTAAGAAATTTACTTTTACTCATCATTTCTGTCCTTCCAGTGACTCATGCTCTGCTGCTTCTCTCATTTACCATTCTTTCTTGCTGGAGCCCAACCACTGGCCAGCATCTGTATCTAGTTCAGTATCACCATTATTAGGACCACTGAGTGAGGTCGATGCAAAACCTGCTGGTGATGGTTACTTCTTGTTCTCTGGAGGTAGAGAAGATAGATTCACCTTTGTTCTATTCTTGCTTAATTCCCTCAGATGTAAAACAAAGCCACTGTCTCTGCCATGTGTTCAACTCCACACTAAGCATAGTAGTCTTAGTAAAGGCTATATCAGGAGTTACTCTAACAGATTAATAAAACAATGTTGTAGGATAGTATCACTATATGCAGGAAAAACTGAGACTCAGAACTTGAGTCACATGTAGTTTGAAAAGTGTGATTCTCCAAATGAACACATCAAAAGCTTAAGATCTACAACACTGGAAGAAGGAAATGTGTAAGAAAGAGCAGAGAACAGAAACATCAGATTTGCAGAAAAGGACACAGGGATGCCAGTGTCTACCAACAGCCCCCAATTTCCTTCAGTGCAGCCTTTGTGACAACAGTAAAAACAAAGGGTGTCTGGTGTTAATGATGACTTATGAAATTGAGAACAGGAGAAACATGCTGAGAAGCAGTTTCACATAGGGAAAGGCATCATGGCTGTATTAATTACTTCCTTCCACAAGTAACCAATAGGAACAACTTGACAAATCTTGCAAGGAGAGGAAGGGTTGTTTTGGCTTAGGTTGAGGGAACAATCCATTATAACAGAGAAGGTACAGCAACAAGTTGAGTTAGTAAGATTTAACAGCACCTGTGGTCAGGAAACAGAGGGATGCATGATACTGAGCAATTTCCTTCTCCTTTTTATTCTCCCCAGGACCTACTCTATGTACTGGTCATATCTAAAACAGGTATTCCTCAATTAACTTAATGTAGAAAGGCCCTCACAGTCATGCTTATATGTTTCTTTCTTACATGAGTTTAGATGCTACATCATAAAAAACCAATACTAGCACTGGAGAGATGGCTCAACACTTAAGAGCACCAAAAGCCCTTAAAAAGGACCCATATTCAAATAACAGCACCACAAGGCAGCTCACAACTCTAACTCTAATTCCAAAGGATCTGACCCCTTCACATAAATATGCATGCAGGCAAAACATCAATGCACATGAAATAAAAATAAATTAAGATAAAAATATCAATAATAACTGTTACAGTGATCAGATGTATTTGTGAAATTGTAGGCTACTTCCATTGAATATCCCTTTTACAGTTTATGAGCAAATGAAACATTACTTGTATCAGAGAGAGAGAGAGAGAGAGAGGGGGGGGGAGAAAGTCCTGCAGTAAAAAGTTCATTTAACTTTTGTTAGTTTGATATTTATTTTATTTGAACAAAGAAAGATTTTCTGTAGATCATAGTTAATATCTCACAGAGATGGGAAATCATTCCTGCTATTTATGTAAAGAAATTTGAATAAGCCAATGTTGTGATATATCCAATAAAAAATTAGTTTTATCTTCTCACTAAATATTTCTAAATGACCCACAGACTCAATGAGGTATTTTATACAGCACAACACTAGTCTCCATTCTAGAGAAACTTAATCTGAGTGTCTAGGATTCTGGGATACCAACTTATACATTTTAAAAGATTTTCTAATTATGTTTAAGCATTCCTCAATATGTATTTATTAGCCAAAAGAACTGAGATTAAATTTAAGATTATTTTATATATAGTATTAAAGTATTTTGTAGGTTACTCCCTATAGTCAGATATGCAAAAAATTCATTTGTGCTAGGAAAATGACCCAGGTTAGGGGCTATGGAGATAATTCAGTGAACAGAATTAAACATGAAGATTTATGGTAGTCATTCAAAGAATAAGCTGAATGTGGTGGCATCATCCTCCTGTAATCCTGGAGCTATCACACTGAGATAGGAAGATCTGTCTCTCTGTCTCTGTCTCTCTGTGTATATACATGTGTGTGTGTGTGTGTGTGTGTGTGTGTGTGTGTGACAGAGAGAGAGAGAGGGAGAGAGAGAGAGAGAGAGAGAGAGAGAGAGAGAGAGAGAGACTGTCGGTCTGTTTATCTGTCTGTCTGTCTCTTCCTATCTCTCTTTCTCTGAGTGTCTGTGACTATACTAATCTCTCTTTCAGACACTTGGAACTCACCAAATTGTCAGCTGAAATATCTAACCTCTACTCTGGTGTTGACTTTGATAACACAGATATCTTTATTTTTCCTGTTTTGTAAATGTAGATATAAAGTATTAGAGTGCAGTAACGAATTACTAGAAGACTTTGACCATTGTATTCAGTAAAGGGTTAGGGGAGGAAGCAGAAAAGGACGTAGAAAGCAATAAAGCAGACATTGAGCTCGATATATATTCAGAATTTGACAAATCATGGTATAGTCTATATGTTTCACTGCAGTGACCTAAAGCTTGCCCTTCAAAAATTAAGGATAGAAGTTTTTTTGGCTCATGGTTTGAGGGTACATTCCACCATAACAGGGAAGGCAGGAACATGAAATAGATGGTCACATTTAATGTGAAGTCAGGAAGCTGAATTGATGAACCCTTGTGATCTAATCACTGTTCCATTTTAAATTCAGCTCATGACACTACCCCATGGCATGATACTACTCGTATTCAGAATGGGTCCTTTCAGCTTAATTAACTCAATTATATATTCACTTTCAAGCATAGCAAAGTCTTGTCTTTTTATTATTTTAGAGTCTATCATGCTGACAGTAAATAGGACCCATTGGAAATTAGCTTTTAGCTAAAATACTCATTAGAAAGTTCCCAAGAAAGTAGAACTTCCTGACCCCCATATACGCTGGCCTTGATCTCATATCAACTCCTAATGTTCCATGTATTCATGTCTTGTTGCTTGTCCAATTTAGGAACATATGATTGTTTCTGTAATTATTTGGTAATGTTCTGTTTCTCAACCAGGCATGATATCCTAGAATTTTGTAGCCTAAGGTGAAAGCATTACTATGAGTTAAATTCCAGGCCTGCATCAACTAGAAAGTGACATCTGGGCCAACCTGCACCAATAGTGATATCCTGTCTCAAAAGGAAAGGAAGATAGAGGAGGAGAAATAAAAAAAAAAAAAGATACGGAGGATGATAAAAAGAAGAAATAATGAAAATAATTATACTCATGATCGTCTCTAACATCTATAACAGAGGTTTCTGAAGACAAAGGTCACTGACTGTGTTCAGCAGTCAGCTTCATTCTCAACTGTATCACTTGGCCCACTGAGATTTGACAAAGACTACACATGAATGAGTTCATGTTCACTTTTGGTGATTTCAGACCACAGGCACCCAAGCACACCAGCAAGCCCATAACAGGAGAGAAGTGAGAGTATATACTCCACAACCAAAGATATATTTTCCTTGTTGGCCCCTTAATTGCAGGAAAAGGAAATGAACCTGCCATACACATGGAAAAATTTTGACAAGATTATAAAGCAGTATTAAAAGAGTGTGAACAATCTCTCAGGGAGTGGGATCTAGATGTGTGTCAGGATACTCTGTGAATAAATACATCATATACATTCAGAGACTTAAATGCTCATGTGTGGTTCTGAACATTTTGTGTGTGGGTGTGTGAGCACCAGGAGCAAACGTGGGGCATGTATGTGCAGATGCAAATGTGTTAGGATACATGTGAAGGCCAAATGACAATCTCAAAGGACATTTTAGGTGCCATCAACCTAACTATGGTTTTATGTTTTTTTGTTTTGTTTTGTTTTGTTTTGTTTTTTTATGACTGAAACATGACTTTTAGGCTAGCCTGCCTAGCCAATAAGTCCCAGTAATCCACCCCTCTCCTCCCCTGGATGATATTCAAGTGTCTGTTACCTTATCTAGCACTTTTACATGGGTGTAAGGAATAAAGCTGGGACTTCATGTCTGGAAAATGATCACATTCCCAATGAACTCTTTCTCCATTCCCTATAATTCTTAGGAAGATTGTTCAGTCATGTCTGTAAACCTAGAGTTGCATGATAGCCATTTCTGGGAAAATTTTGTTAGTCAAATAAAGGATAGCCTGCTTACTTGACTATTGTAGTCAAAATCTGTCTTTCAGTATGTGAAAAGGTGGGTATAATGGTGACACTGACATTGTTTTACTATTAAGTCAGTGCTGTTCTGCATATGGCAGAAGTTACATGAGTTTTACAACTAGTGTTTGGAAACCCAGATAGTCCAAATTAATCTCCCTTCTCTCAAGTCACTATCGTCTTTTGGTTGGCTATTCTTCCACATGTGACAATATTGAGGTGTCTTCTACTTTGTCTACAGAATTACTAAAATAGAAGCCTTTGCAGGAGCCTTTTAAGACATGTTGATCAGGTTCTCTAATGTAAAGGTAAACCGGAAGGGAAAGTTGGAAATCTGTTTCCTTACTCAAACCAATGCATTGACCACTTTTCCAGAATGTACACTAGGTTTTATTTGTAGTCATGTTATTCAAGGAAATTCCACCTTGACAGCACATGTCCATTTTAAAGTCTGCCATGCTTCTGTCCTCAGCTCAATACATTGCTGTCACCATTGCTTTGAACCCGAAGAACTTTCTGTCATTTGCTTTCAATCATCCATTTAGCAAACTGTAAGAGACATGAGGAAATAAAGTCGTCTTCATTTGCTTTTAACATCTTCTAATTTTAAGATGTATGTATTGTCCCCTTAGAAACTGACAGCTATCTAGAAAAGGGTGATATGACAGGTTGTATACAAACTTGGGCAAAAAAATGTTAATACTGCAGGCTATATCCACCAACTCCAAATCTTGGGTTTGATCCTGATGGAAGGAAAGGTAGTATATGTTAAGGCCACTTTTCCTGTCTCACAAGTAGACAGATATTTACTTCTTTTAAGCATTTAAACAGCTAAAGTGAAGGGGACTACACATAAGCAATAATGATAACTAAGCAGAAGGATGCAGTTTTTCACCATCTCAAAATACTTGTGCTATTTCCTCCTAATTTTGTCTGTTAGTGATGCTGACAATGAATTCTGTTTCTCCTGTAAAATCCAAAGAGCCTATACCTGGATAAGGAACAAACTAAATGGCCTATTGATTGCACAGCAGAGAGCCCCTTTAACATGGTAAACAGATGAAAAGCCCTTACCAGGATGTCAGAAGATTTATTGAGATAGTGATACTTGGAAAAGATCAATGCAGAGGAAACTTTTGTCTTCTAATTATTAATTTAGAAATGTTTCTCATGGAAATAACTTGAATATTTAAAGACAACGTTTCCTCATGTTTCTATCTATACCCAAATCTCCCTAGGTTTGTGTGTTTCCAAAGATCATTTTTCAATAATCCTCAGGAAAGGTGCTCAGGTGGCCTTTGAGTACTGCTTTCTTTATTTTTATTTTTATTAGATTTTTTCATTTACATTTCAAATGTTATCCCTTTTCTTAGTTTCCCCTCTGAAAATCCCCTATCCCCTCCCCATCCCCCTGCTCCCCAACCCACCCACCCCCATTCCTGGTCCTGGCATTCTCCTATACTGGGGCATAGAAACTTCACAGGACCTAGGGCCGTTTCTTCCATTGATAACCAACTAGGCCATCCTCTGCTACATGTGCAGCTAGAGCCACAAGTCCTACCATGTGTTGTCTTTGATTGGTGGTTTGATCTCAAGGAGCTCTGGGGGTACTGGTTAGTTCATATTGATATTCCTCCTATGGGGCTACAAACCCCTTCAGCTCCTTGGGTACTTTTTCTAACTCCTTCATTGTAAACCCTGTGCTCTGGGCAATGGATGAATGTGAAAACCCACTTCTGTATTTGTCAGGCACTGGGAGAGACCCTCAGGAGACAGCTATATCAGGCTCCTGTCAGCAAGCTTTTGTTAGCATCTGTAATAGTGTCTGGGTTTGGTGATTGTTCATGGGATGGATCCCCAAGTGGAGCAGTCTCTAGATGGTTGATTCTTCAGTCTCTGCTCCAAATTTTGTCTCTGCAACTCCTTCCATCGGTATTTTGTTCCCCATTCTAAGAAGGATTCTGAGTTTCTGGGCTAATATCCACTTATCAGTGAGTGTGTATCATGGGTGTTCTTTTGTGACTGGATTACCTCACTTAGGATGATATCCTCCAGATCCATCTATTTGCCTGAGAATTTCAAAAATTCATTGTTTTTAATAGCTGCATAGTTCTCCATTGTGTAAATGTGCCACATTTTCTGTATCCATTCCTCTGTTGAGGGACATATGGGTTCTTTCGAGCTTCTGGCTATTATAAAGAAGGCTGCTATGAACATAGTGGAGCATGTGTCATTCTTACAAGTTGGGAGTGCTGCTCTCTTAACATTCTCTGAATATCCACTCTGCATCTCACTTGTCAAATAATAAACTTTAGAACAAGCACATGACATAATTCACTGGGTTATTTCTGTGCCTTTGTTTTAAGCATTAGTGTTTCCAATCATCAGTAAGTTATGAAAACTTCTCACCACAGCCCTATGAGAAAATGTAAAAACCTCATTGTGGTTGACTATATTTTCTCTGAAAATAACCATGTCAGTATCTATCACAGTTATTTTTAATCATTGTTATGACAAAATAGGAAAGGAAGAAGTGTTGTTTCTGGTTTATAATTCTAGAGGATACTCTCCGCAATGGGAAAGAAAGCATGGTCAACAGAGCAGGCAGCAGCAGGTCATATTATCTCTACAGTGGGAAAACAGAGTGTACAAGAAGTAGGCCCTGCAACTGAACATCAAGGCCCACCCCCAGTGATGTACTTCCTCCAATGAGCCTCCATCTCCTAGTGTTCCCTTCACCCTTCTGAAAGAGCACCTCCATTTGGGATTCATGTGTTCAAACACATGTGCTTATCAATCATATTTTACATTGTAATGAGAGCAGTGTATTTCCTTGTGCCCAAGAGGACAGTGACACTTTATCAACAGAATTACCTACTTTTTGTGTAAAAACAAGTAAGAAGAGATATTGGCCTGATTAGAGAGCTCAGACACCTTCCTTCAAGGATACTTACAGAAATGACATCCAGGATCCTGTTCCTTACAAGCACTTCTCTACTCACACATAAAGAGGCATGGGATGAAGGTGTAGTGGCTCCCATTTAAAGAACAAAATGATGATCCAATCCAACCCTCACTGGAGAGTTCGAGATGGAAAGCCCATGCTGAAATAGCTCAGACTCTACCCTGATAGAATAGTCATTTCAGCCTAATTATGAAGTTCCTTCCTCCTGTAATAATCCCCAAGAACATTTACTAGAAATCTTAGATATTAGTATATTCTTAGTTGCAGTATATTTTTTAAAACTTTCAATTTTAGAGAAGAACTCAGATATATGTTTTACTGCACAATATAATCTTTATATAACAACCACTGTTTTAACACACTCCCACACATAGGGTGGGCTGTATTAGGAATCTGCTTGTGGAGGTTATTCAGCATAAAGTTTTTCTAGTCTCTGTGTTTGCAGCTCACCAAGCTAAAGCTGAGAAGCTAAACATCTTGACCAGAGAGTGAGAGACACATGGTTTTCTTAGAAGAGGCTTGATAGAAGAAAAGGAACCATGTATGGAAAGAGAAAATTGTATTTTATGACATATTTGGCTGCAGGAAACCTAACATATTTTTATATCATACATAAAGTATATAAAATAAATTCCTTGCATTTTCAAAAAGATTATAAGGAAATATCCTTAGGATACAATAGTGGAGTCCAGTGGCATTAAACCCTGATTTCTTAATTGATATTGCTGCCTCTACATGATGTCCATTTATGTGAGTTCAGGACTAAGATTGGGTAATATCTAAGGTCCTCCCTTAACCGTATTGCTATGTGTGGGTAACACAGGGAATGTAATTTGTGGTATCCACAATGTCCCTGGCATCCTATAAAGCTGCACAGAAATCAGTGTCTGTCAGTCTTAATAAAGGTTTATCAACATTATTGAGTTTGTGTGGAGGGGTGCTATGTGCATGAATGCACATGTAAACATCCCTGTGTACAAGTTTGGGGGCAAGAGGAAGCTATCAGCTTTCCTCCTTTAACATTCTCTTTGGGGCAATGGGCTATACACAGACAGTCTGGTCTCCAGTTGTGCTGAGGTCGTAAACCCCGGTATGACCCAGTGGTCATAATTTTTACCTACATGGAACAGAAGGCGTTCCCTCAGGTTTCCTGGACCCCCTGGCTCCTGTTGAAGTTACTGCCCCCACAGCCCCCACAGGAGAAGCTGTGGCTAGCAGTTGTATACTATGTCCCAAGCTTCTGACCTTCAGGCTAGACTCCTCCCAGTTACCTAGCAACAGCAAGATAACAANCCCACTATAAGAGGGGCTGCTTGGCCCCACCTCGCTCTCTCCCTCTTTCTCGCTCTCTTTAACCTCTCTTACTCTCTAGCCTTTTTTCTCTCTCTCCTTTTCCCCCATCTCTCTTCTAGGCAATGGCCAGTCTCTCTCTCTCTTTTTACCTTTTCTCCTTCCCCCTGCCTTTCTACAATAAAGCTCTAAAACCATAGACAGTCTCTGTTCATCAAGGAAAGGACTAAGGACTCTCACCTGCATGGGAACCTCTCTCCCTCTGCCTTTTTTTTTTGTATCTCCAGGGCCTGGAGCTTCCCTGGGGCCCATATTCTGTTCTCAGTGCCTCTGCTGTATCCGGCATGGGATGCTGGAGACTGAGATCCTGGTACTGGGGGCTGCCCCTTGTCCACACCCCGCTGTGTGGGGTCAGTGGCTTCACACAGCCAGATGCCCAACCAGAGCTATGTGGAAAGCATCTGGCAGTCCTCCCGGGTCTGCCTGCCCAGAGCACAGGAACTCTGGCTGAATGCAGGCTCCCTCTCCCTTCTTCCCCAACAATTCTCTACCTTTTTCTTTTGAGACATGTTCATTTGCTAGAACCTGGAGGTAAATATGATTTTGCTGTTGTTGTTGCTGCTGCTATTGCTCTAACTAGGCTGGCAGCAAGATAGCTTATATCTTTGGCTCTTGCAGCACTAGGGTTACAGGTGGCCATGTGTTACCACAGATAACTTATAACTTGTGTGTTGGAATCTGAACTCAGATTTTCATGTGTGTGAAGCAAGCACTCTTAGCCAATGAGACATCCTTCCAGTTATAAATGATGTTTCAAGGACAGACTTTAAACATCTTAAAAGAAGCAGAACCTAAAAGTTTGCAGACATCATTTCAAAGAGCCCTTAAGTGAAGATACTTAATATTTTTGAAGCTTTGTGCCCTTTCCTTGAAAACTGCCTTGGTCTTCTCATATTTAGAATCACTCCCAAAGGACCAGGACTAAGAAAATTAAATATGTAAGAGGCATAATTGGAAACAGGGCAAGAAATGCCAGGATGTGTAGGTGGTCCCCACTTCACCATGAAGGAGAAAAAGCATATAGAAGGCAAGGATATAGGTCTTAGTATCTGCTGTCCATGAGGAGACACAGTCCACTCCATGGTCCTGTTAGCCAGGAACATAGATATGGAAACGATAGTCAGAGGCATTCCCCGCTGTCCCTATCAGGCAAGTTCATACTGGCTGGCCAACACATTCACATTGATTACCACATGAAATCTGTGACAAGGCAGGAGTTTCTCATGAACTAGAGCTTCCTGTCTGAGATGGCTTGGGATCCCCAGAGACCCCCTGTGTCTCCTTCCCCAAGCACAGAGGCTTCTCTCTCACTGCCTGACCTCTGACCATTTGCCTCTTTATTTTATGCATCTTTTCCATCTATTTTCCCTTCCTCACATCTATTGTTGCTACAAGTTTACATATATATATATACACTTCCAATATGACATTTATCTTTTTTATCAAAATTAAAGGAAAAAAAAAAAAACAACTCAGGGAAAACCCTTCTTTTGTAAATCCCATGCCTTGCCTCCTAGATTGATACAATTGTAAATTAGATCACTTGAGACATCAAACAAAGCTTTGGACACAGGTTTCCTTTTTGTTAGAGAAAGTGATTATAATTCAAGTGAAACATACTACTTACATTCTAAAGGAAACACATTTCTCGGTATACAATTGAACAAAATGCAATTATATGTAATGTAGTTACTCAAGACTGTAATTAAATAAAACTAATGCTGTAGGGGAGATGTAGATGAGTTTTACATAAAGAAAGTAATGAGAGCTTCTTTGGTTGTATATTAAGACATCAAAGATATTCCAAATGACAAATGTCCCCATACTGATCTATAATACATAAAATGTTGCACCCAATGATTACTTTGAAAGATTCTCCCTTGTCAGAATTAAAGATTATGGCAAGTTCCATTTCCTGAAATAGCTTTGTTTAGGAGACTCTAAATTAGCACATTTTAATGAAACACACATTTTATTACCTGCTTTCTCAGATCCTCAAATGGAAAAAAAAAAGGCACATTGATCATGCAGTCACTGTGATGTGTTAGGAATCCCATGTGCAATTATATTATCAGAAAGGGTGCAAATATTTCATCCAATTATAGCAGTCATTTCAAGCATTAGCTGAGAAAATATTCTGCATGGAAAACTTTTCATGTTCTCATTTTCCCCAGTAAAGGCACCTGATTTTTTTCATCACTTTTCCCCTGGACTGGGACACTTGTTACCTGAAGTCCCATAACTGTGCCAACATTTTTTATAACTTACCCTTCTATGCCAATCTGCTGGTACTCCTTCTCAGTCTTCCCACAAAGATTGAAAGCAAAATCTGCTAACACAAAGGACCTCTTTGTGATGATCCCAGGTCTACATCCCCAGCTATGTGGAAGCCATGTGCTTTCCCTACATGACCCATCAGCATGACTACAGCAACTCCTCAGAACTATAGAATGTCAACTAAACCTAAGGCATGGTGGATTGTAAGACAGTTGCTAGCTTCTCATGAAATACATATTGCCAAGAAAACTATCATATGCTGTTAGTTATGAAATGTATCCCAGTACTAGAGATTTCAAAGGCAAAGTCAAAGCACTTTAACTTGATAGCACATACAAGCCATATTCTGTTTCCTTGCCCTTTTTTTGGCACTACCTCCTATTATCTTTCATCTACTCTCACTTTTGTCAGGCATGATTTTGTCTCATCTTTTAAATTGTAATGCCGTAGACTACCCAAAGTCCCTCCATTTCATTTCTCATTCTCACAGTGGTGTGAACTTTTTGGTATCACATGTTATTGGTAACACATGTTTCACAAATCAGGGTATATTTCAGTTATTAACAATGGATAATTAATGTAGCCAAGAACCTCTAACACCAACATATAGGTATGTACTTAGCAAATACTACATACTCATTGCCTCATTTATATTGTAAGAGGGTAAGCAGAGTTAGGAGAATGAAACAGATAGATGTAGAAGGAACATGGCAAAATACTGCTGAAATTCAGCATAAATTCTTTTTAGTTTTCTGACTTAAAATATAAAACCTTCTACCATAAGAGAAGCCAAATCCATGAGAGATACAACTAAGTATCTCAGTACATCAGTGTCATGCTGGATATCTGGATGGTAGAATAAAGATACTGATTTGTACTAGTCTACTGTCTGGTCTCTTTGGAACTAAAGAAAGAATGGTTGGGGTTCATGGCAGCTAGGACCAGGCATCCCCAATTGAGCACATTCATATTAAGCACAGCCATAACCCTAAGTTTTTGACAATATAGGAAGGACAACCATAGCAGGTGAAGAGTGAAATGGCTTGGGGAAATCAGTTTGTCCTTCCTTTATGCTTTACTCTTAACTTTAATATAACCAAATGTTGTTTATGTATAAAATTTTAATCCTTTCACATACTTGTATTTTGATTTAACCTTCGTATCCCATTTTCTGCAAGTTAAAATGAAGAGAGACTCAACTAACTTAAACCATTTTCCTGCTCCTGAAATCTTTTCAGCAATATTTTCCTTTAGGTAATTCAATTATATCTAATGTGGCTAATGTCCATGGATTAGAATCTTGCTTACAGAAATGCATATTGCAAACACTGAGAATGGGAAGGGGCTGGGGAACAGAAGAAACAAGGTAATAATTACCTGTCTCTCATGCTACACAGATCAATGTGTAAGTCACTAAAATTCCCCAGAGAACCTTGATGAACTGAAATGATGTCCTTAGGCTGATTATCCATAAAGATGAGCTTCATGCAGCCTTGGGAAGCCTTTATGGGGTTTAAGCATTGGGAATCTGTGAGATTGTCTGGACACCCTGTGGGACAGAGAGAAACATGAAAAATATTGAAATTATCTGTTATTGCTGTGGAAACATATTGATGGAAGACCTTGAGGTTTATATATTTGAACATTTTTGCTTTATTCACAGTAGGGCATACTTTTGTCGTAAATCCCAGCTCAGGAAAAAGCGCAAAAGTAATGCAAAATGGGTATTCTCAGTCACTATAAAGAAAAAGGGTACCAAAGGAAATACCATTGGAAGAACATTTTCTCCAGCATGCTTCTCATGTCTGTCCTCCCCCCCCC
>NW_018391913.1:51697-61936 GCF_900095145.1 Mus pahari | reverse complement strand
TGTGTGTATGTGTGTATGTGTGTGTATGTGTGTCTGTGTGTGTCTGTGTGTGTCTGTGTGTATGTGTGTGTATGTATGTGTCTGTATGTGTCTGTCTGTCTGTGTGTGTCTGTATGCGTCTGTGTCTGAGTATGCTGCACAGTGGAAGACATAGTATTTTATGTAGAAACCAGAGGTTAACATCACGATGTCTTTCTCTGCTTCTTACCAGTTGCTTCTTTGAGCTAAGTTATCATTGTGAGCAAGAAGTTCACCAGTTTACCTAGACTGGCTGACTGTGAGCTCCTGGGCTTTGCTTTCACTCATCACTTATCATTTTAATTTGTGTAACTCTGCTATTGAGTGGTGAGTGTTGTGACTTGCATAGCTTGGGTTTTCTGCAACTCTTGGGAGCCTGCTTGTCTCAGTCTTGCCAGTATTGAAACTCAAGGTATTGCATGTCATGCCCACTACTTTATATGGCTACTGTGATTCCAAACTCAGTTTCTCACAATTGCATGGCAAGCATTTTACCAATCAAGTCAGCTAAACACACACACACACACACACACACACACACACACACACACACACACACATTTCATTCCTGTTGAAATCTTCTTTATTTTTACTTTGGATGTCATTCTTCACATACTATTCACATATTCTATTCATTTAGAAATGTTTGTGTGTCTTAAAACACACATGAAGTTCACAATGTAACCCTGAATTATACTTTCTAAGGAAATTATACTTGGTAAGTACGGAAGCTGAATAATTTTCTGGTTAACTGCAGATCATTAACAGGATAAGCTCCAGAGAAAAGAACAAGAAAACAAGCAGGACTGGTGACATGCTGTGCAAAGCAAATCCAGACATTAAAAGAACTGTAGGCTTAACTGCATGTACTTATAGGCTATAATAGCACATACAAATGGTTAATAGTACACCACTTAAAGTATGTTCTTTTAAAAACATGAATGCATTGTACCAGTTTAGCATCACCTACAGTCAGGCCAACCTACTCCTCATTAAGACAGGTGAGGGTCAAGCAGGCAGATGAGTATGTGTGTCTTAAAAACTCTCTCTGTGGCTACAAT
This sequence comes from Mus pahari, assembly GCF_900095145.1. Classification (NCBI taxonomy): domain Eukaryota; kingdom Metazoa; phylum Chordata; class Mammalia; order Rodentia; family Muridae; genus Mus; species Mus pahari. The sequence continues at coordinate 60,857 of NW_018391913.1, read as the reverse complement.
AGTTTCAGACCATATGGTAATATGAGCTTGAAAATATGGCAATATGTCATAAATAATGGGAAATTATTTCTGCCATCTTTAATAGACAGTCTCTGTAAGGCTGAAACTTGACAGATGGTAAAGAGCTCAAAGGCAGACTATAAAATTGAGATACGGCATCTCCTAATTGAAACTGTAGAGAGAATTTATGGGAGTTGACTATTGTTACTCAAGCTCATTTTTTGTTGTTGTTCCTTAAGTTTACAGTCTATATGTGGAAGGTTTGTTTAAACACTGTTCAAAGATAGTTCAAAGATTTATCAATGAATATAATTTTCATGTTCTAAGTCTACCACTATCAAAGCCTAACCATAATTTATCAATGTTCTAGCTGGAAGGAGGAGAGCCATTATACCTCTGTGATATTTCAGAAGATTATTGTGTCATGAATACTCAAAGCCATTTTAACTGGAAATTAATTCTAGACCAGCATTATTTCTACATTGCTGAAAAAAATTAATATAGAACACAGAGCTTGGAGTTGAGACCACTGCTCTTTATTTGTTCCATACATTTGCATTCACTATTGGACTGCAGTGAACATCGATTTGAATCTGCTCTATGTGCTCAATATGTCTCTACAGCATCTCACAGATTATTATAATTTCATTAATCTTGGAGTGGCACTGTATATGAGTGGGGATGTGCAAGCACCACAGCCAATGTATGGAAATTAGAATTACAGGATTACAGGATTAGATAACATCTGTAGGAGTTGGTGCTTTCTACATTGTCTGAGTATGGGCCTTCTATTTGCCACCAAATACCCCAAGTTTGCAGGCATGAGTGGCATGAAGATTATAGTCATGTGCTACAGAGTTTAGTTTTTTGAAGGTTCTAAGGGTCCAAACCCAGATCCTTATGCTTACATAGCAAGGGATTTATGATTGAGCCATCTTTCCAACCTACATATAATTTTATTTCAGCAAACAACAACCTCATTATGTATCCTATAGGAAAGTTATCACTTAATGCTACATCTAATAGGTAATCTTCGTTGTAGGTAAAGGAGTATGGTCCCTCCTCTTGCTAAAACACAGTCCCATTGACTTTGATCCACACAGCTCCCTTCCAAAAAAGACTCTAAATATGTATTTTCTACCTATGCGATGATTTTGGTGTTTCAAGCCTGCCATAAATTTCCTTGGGAAGAAATGGATTTAGAGATTTTGGAGCTAAAAGACTACAGAGCTTGGGCAAGAGTTCAGTGCAGAATGTATGATTAGTATGTGGCAGGCTTTAGGTAACTACAATGTATCTTTCATTGATGTTATTATTAATTTTCTTATTATTACATGCGAGCAAGACAGAGTGTGGGAATGAATATGCCATCATGAATTTATGAAAGTCAGGAGACAAAATTGTGGAGCCCATTCTCTTCTCCCACTACAGATTCCAAGGATAGAACTTATGTCTTAAGGTTTGAGCATGGAGTGTCCTCACCCATGGAATCATCTTGCTATCTCTTCAGTGAGTGCTATTATGTAGTGCTTGTCTATGGTTATATCATGGGAAGGAACTGTCAACTTTAGTTAGCAAGGATAGCTCAGGCTTACTTCTGAACCAGGTTGTGCCATTCTCTACATTGTATAAGGAGAAAGCAGTGGGAAAGTAGAGAGTGCATGTGATTGGGTATACAGAGAAAGTAACTTTTACATGCTGAGTAAGCATTCCACGAAAATTCATCAAGCCTGTATTCTCTTCTTATTTATATATGCTAGTAATTCTGAAAGTGATCTTGTTCATCATGTTCTTGAAAAGAAGTCCAAGGACTGTATCTTAAGAACTTAAGGTCAGAGAGCTATGGAAACTAATTCCCCATTAGATGTGGCCCTGTAAGCCTGTAAGACAGATCACTGGCTACAGAAGTAGATATCATCTCTTTTAATAAAAGATATCTTTATAATATTCAGCATGGATACATTTATAAAAAACAGTAAATGTCACATATATTTTATCCATCCTATTTTGCTCTTGTCTGTGTTACTAGAAGAATTGCAAGGGTTCAGAAAACAATATAAATAATAACTACTCAGAAATGTCAATGACTTCTCCCTTCTTTCAAGCTTCTAGCCCCTCTCTGATTTACCTTGTCACCCTCCATAGATGAGGATGATCTTCAAGACATAGGGATGAGGTTCACAATGTAAAATGGCACTAGAATAACTTAGACAACAAAGCAGAGTGGTGATGCCTCCCACTTGAGTTTTGTCTCTTACTGGTACTTGCTGTCCCTCAGATTCTTCTCTTTATGGTTTTAGCTGAGTTTCTCATTCCCAGTGTGAAACCAAGGAGCTTCCCATTGCTATAGGAAGTTTTGTTGTTGTTATGTAACTCCGGTCTAGTAGTCCCAGTTCCTTCTGCCTTTACAACTGCCCTAGATAGCTTACATTTGCACAGTTGTCTGAGCCTTTGGTTTCTTACTGTTTGTTGCTTGTGTATGTGCATGGCTATAGGGAGGGTTGTCTAATTGACAGAACATGTGGTAGAAGAATTTCCTTGCTCTTTATGTGAAGTCTCAAAGGATAGTGAATTTACCTCCAATGTAGTAACAATTTCCAGAATAGATCTGTAGCCAGGAGGTGTCTGGAGGCAAGGATGTAGCATTATTATCCAGTATCAGTGTAACACGATTTTTCCTGGCATTGATGCTGATAGAATGCCAAAGGCCATCATTCAAGTCACTGCCTGCAAGAGAAACAGGGAGGGCTATTTCGTGAGGATGATTTCTTTCCTCTGCCTTATAGCTTAGCCTCTTTCACTAAATCATTTCTGATAGTTTTGTCTTAGCAAGAAATATCATGAACCAAAAATGTGGGACATTTGTGCCAAATAAATGAATGCAATATATTAATTAGTATGGAGAAAGGTAGTTGAAGAACAAGCTAATAAACAATAACTGTTAAAACACCTTAAATAATACCAGTAACTATAATCTCAGATAGAGGGGGCACAGGTCACTTAAGTCCTCTGACTTTTATAATGTTTGCATGCTCTTGTTAGTGAAAGTGTTTTGTTTTTGCTTTTTTTTCAGGTTTTTGTTTAAACCAATTGCCCCAATTATTAAATCTAGAGCTTCACATATCTTATGTAAGCTTTCTGCCACTGATCTTAACTGGCTCTGGGAAATTATTTATTTAATTATACAGCATTACTTTCTTAGTTTCTTTTCTGGTTGCTGTGATTAAAATACCCTAACAAATTTAACTCAAACAATAAAGGATTTATTTCATCTCACAGTTTAAAGATAGTAGTGGCAGAGTGGCAGGGAAGGTAAAGTAACAGGAACTTGAAGCAGTTACTTATGTCATATCCACAATTAGGAGAGAGAAGGATGAGTAGATACTGCTGTTCTGCTTGTTTTCTCTACAGTATACCATCCAGGAGCAGAACTACCTCGCTGGAAATTGTCCTGCTTACATTTATGAGGATGAGTCTGTATCAACTAATGAACTCAAGGAAACCCCTCATAAATATTCTCAGTCTAACCTTAATTTCTGTAATCCCTCTTGGTGTTCCTTCAGGCTTCCTCCTGTGTGAATCTTGATCCCATCAAGGTGACAATTAATATCAATAATACCCCACATTGCCTCATTCTCCAGATGTGTTTACTTTTAATATCATGTAAGATTACTGAAATTATCAAAGTCAATCTCATTGCAAGTCAGGGAAATTTATCTACTGCAGTCAGGACACAAAGTAATTGAATATCACCTGTAGAAATTGTGATGTATTTAATTGAAAATCTGTGAGCTGGTGTGCATATGTGGATGTCAAAATTACTATAAGTTGAATCTCCCCAACCACCACCTGGATCCCTGACCTCTGACACATCACCTATGAAAATGGTCATACATGTTTGGTATCATTCTTATAGGATCAGACATGACCAGAAGACATTTCTCAGGTAATTGAGGGACAAAGAGGTCGCTTATTAGAGACAACCTATCCTGTTCCTTTGGCCCAGATACTGTTCACTTGCACCGCAACACTGAACTATCTTAATAAGGAAACTGCATTAGGAATTTATCATGAAGGAATATTATCTTTCTTTCAAAAATATTGTAATCTATGCAGAATCTTGGTTGTGTATGGCTCACTCTGTACACTGGTGAAATAAGAGTCATACTGAGTGCTCAGGTAAAAATAACACAGAACTGATACTTGTTCATCATTCAAATTTCAATCAATGTTCCTAGTTTTATGCTGAACTGACTTCCTTCTCATTGCATCAGTTTCTTTACCTACTAAATGGGAGCACTGACTGTATTTAAAGATGACTCTAGGGTCTATAACTACTACTATAGTTGCATGTGTAGACACTCCAGCTCCAGTGTCCAGTCAATCGTGTGAACACCGATGAACAGAACAGTGAGTTTCAAACAGACTTGGGACTGGGTAAGTACAGATATTAACATTGCATATCTTTGTATTTTGAAATGATCCATATTTAAAAGGCAGAGACAATTACATAAAAGGGTTAAAATACTAGCCTTTCATTTTAAGCCAAAGGGGAAGAAAATTTAACAACCTAGGTACATTCTGGGCATAACATGACTGACTGTTTGACTCCTAATTCACAGGAGCTAAAATTTCCCACAAGATAGCCACAAGATTTGTCCCAGCAGTACCCTGTCATACAATGTGAAGAGATTAAGAAACCTTAAATGTCTATGATTTCTACATATTTAATGGTTACTGGGCATTTCCTTGAGTAGAGTATCCACTAGTAAGTTATTTCAGAACCTGTAACTCCTGACTCATGCTCATGTAAACAACATTAATGGAATTCATTGGGTTATTAAAAGCCAAGATGATAAATGGAAAGGAAACTTGTTTGGAAGAGGGGGGGTCAATACAAGTGGGAAGAAGCAGAAGAGGGAGAGAAAGAGAGAGAGAGAGAGAGAGAGAGAGAGAGAGAGAAAGAGAGACAGAGACAGAGACAGAGAGAGAGAGAGAGAGAGAGAGAGAAACAATCAAAATACACTATAGACCTTCTGGTAGGTGCCAGATCTGGGTCACCTTGGACATGAATCAGAGGAAACTCCCAGAGGACTCTCCATGCAATCTTTGGATCATTGGTGAGTGGAACACAACATCAGTTCCAATCCCATTGCGTGGGATGTGAGCCAGTAGCAGGGGAGTAGAAAACTTGCCTGACCAGGGGCATAAGCCCCTTTCAGTAGGTGCCAGCTATGGGTCACCTTGAGCGTAAATCTGCAGACACCCCACAGTCGCCAGAGGACTCTCCACACGATCTTAGGATCAGTGGAATGCAATATATGTTCCAAACCAATGGTGACAGGCCTGTGACAGAAGGAGCAAGGACACTGGAGCCCTGTCTGACCATAGGCTTGAGTTCCTTCAGATCAGTACTGGTTTAAATTTGTTTCAAACAGACTAGACAGCTCCACAGCCCTCAGAGGAGACACCACTTCCAGACAATGTAATATACCCAGGAACTTAAGATAACAGGATTCCAGGATAACAGGTGCTTTGTCACACCAGGATTTCAGGGTCTCAGAGGAAGATTGACTGCCAAGAACTCTGACACACCCAGAATCTCAGGTTCACAGGATCCCGAAATCAAAGGATCACAGAGAAATCTGGACTCTGAGGAGTCTAGAATCAACTAGGATTATAGGAAGGACAAGCTCCAATCATGTATATTGAAGGCAACAAGCACTTGAGATTATCAGATGGCAGGAGGCAACCATAAGACAGAAGCAACAGAAACCAATGTTATGTGTCATCATCAAAACCAAATTCTCCCACCATAGCAAGTCCTGGATACACCACCACACCAGAAAAGCAAGACATGGATCTAAAACCACCTCTCATGATGATGATGGAGGACTTTAAGAAGGAAATACAGGAAAACACAGGTAAACAGCTAGAAGCCCTTAAAGAGGAAACATAAAAATCCCTTACAGAGTTATAGGAAAACACAACCAAACAAGTGAAAGAATGGAAAAAAACAATCTAGGATCTAAAAATTGAAGTAGAAACAATAAAGAAATCACAAAGGGAGACAACTATGGAGATAGAAATCCTAGGAAAGAAATCAGGAACCATAGACGAGAGCATCAGCAACAGAATACAAGAAATGGAAGAGAGAATCTCAGGTGCAGAANAGTCCATAGAAAACATGGACACAACAATCAAAGAAAATGCAAAATGCAAAAAGATCCTAACTCAAAATATCCAGGAAATCCAGGACACAATGAGAAGACCAAACCTAAGAATAATAGGTATAGATGAGAATGAAGATTTTCAACTTAAAGAACCAGTAAATATCTTCAATAAAATTATAGAATACTTCTCTAACCTAAAGAGAGAGATGACCATGAACATACAAGAAGCCTACAAAACTCCAAAGAGACTGGACCAGTAAAGACATTCGTCCTGACACATAATAACCAGAACAACAAATGCACTAAAAAAAGGTAGAATATTAAATGTAGTAAGGGAAAAATGTCAAGTAACATATAAAGGCAGACTTATTAGAATTACACCCGAGTTCTCACCAGAGACTATAAAAGCCAGAAGTTCTGGAAAGATATTATACAGACACTAAGAGAACAAAATGCCAACCCAGGCTACTATACACAGCAAAACTCTCAATTAGCATAGAGGGAGAAAACAATGTATTCTATGACAAAACTAAATTCACACAATATCCTTCCACAAATCAGTCCCTTTAAAGGACAATAATGGGAAAACACCAATGCAAGGATGGAAATTATGCCCTAAAACAAGCAAGAAAGTAATCCTTCAACAAACCTAAAAGAAGACATTCCAAGAACAAAATCACAACTTTAACAACAAAAATAACAGGAAGCAACAATTACTTTTCCTTAATATGTCTTAATATCAATAGACTCAATTACCCAATAAAAGACCTAGACTAAGAGAATGGCTATACAAACAGAACCCAACTTTTTGCTGCTTATAGGAAATCCACCTGAGGGAAATAGACAGACACTACCTCAGAGTGAAATGCTCGGAAAACAATTTTCGAAACAAATGGTCCAAAGAAACAAGCTGGAGTAGCCATTCAAATATCAAATAAAATTGACTTCCAACCCAAAGTTATCAAAAAAGACAAGGAGGGGCACTTCAAACTTACCAAAGGTAAAATCTTCCAAGATGAACACTCAATTCTGAATATCTATATTCCAAGTGCAAGGGCAGCCACATTCATTAAAGAAAAAAAAAAAAAAAAACTTTAGCAAAGCTCAAAGCACACATTGCAACTCACACCATAATAGTGGGAGACTTCAACATCTCACTCTCATCAAAGGACAGACCCTGGAAACTAAACAGAGACACATTAAAACTAAGGGAAGTTATGTAACAAATGAATTTAACAGATATCTACAGAATATTTTATCCTGAATCAAAAGGATATACCTTTTTCTCAGCACCTCAAGATACCTTCTCCAAAATTGACCATATAATTGGTCAAAAAACAGGTCTCAACAGATAGAAAAATAGTGAAATTTTCCCATGCATCCTATCAGATCACCAAGGACTAAGGCTGATCTTCAATAACAATATAAATAATACAAAGCCAACATTCACATGGAAGCTGAAAAACACTCTACTCAACTTTCTTTTTTTAAAAAAGAAATTAAAGACTTTTTAGAGTTTAATGAAAATGAAGCCACAACATACCCAATCTTATGGGACACAATGAAAGCATTCTTAAGAGGAAAACTCATAGCTCTGAGTGTCTCCAAAAAGAAACTAGAGAGAGCATACACTAGCAGCTTGACAACCACCAAATCCAAACACTATTGCATATGCCAGCAATGTTTTGCAGATAGGACACTTATATTGCTCTCTCTGGTGAGACTATGCCAGTATCTGGCAAATACAGAAGTGGATGCTCACAGTCATCTATTGGATGGAACATCTATTGGATGGACCCCTAAAGAAGGAGCTAGAGAAAGTAACCAAAGAGCTAAAGGGGTAGAACTCTATAGGAGGACCAGCTATATGAACTAACCAGCATATGTAGCAGAGGATGGCCCTTGGTCTTGTGAAGATCATATGCCCCAGTACAGGTGAATTCCAGGGCCAGGAAGCAGTAGTGGGGGGGTTGGGGAGCAGGGTGGGGGGAGGGTATAGGGGATTTAGGGATAACATTTGAAATGTAAATGAAGAAAATATGTCATAAAATGTATAAAAAGTACACTATACATGTGTGTTAAAATGTTGTAATGAGACAATTACATATAAGTATTATACGCTATTACTAAACAGACAAAACAAACACAGTGTGAAGAGTTGCAAATTTATAGCTCTAAGTAAGACTGTGATGACATGCAGGGAAGAAAGAGCTTTTACTATTATAAACCTAAGAATATTTCAGAGTAGATAAGAGACAGACTTTGTAGCATGTTGAGCAAAACTTTGAGGTGACAGACATCTGCCCAGATGATAAAGAAATACTTCATAGAAAATAATAGAAGATATTGGGCAGAGAGATGCACCAACAATGACATATCAAAGCAGGTAGAATGAGCAACCAGTCACCAAGGCCTTGTGTGCCAAGCTAGAAAGAGCAAGCAGCAAGAGCCTTTGAAACAGCATTATGAAGAATATTTTAATCAAATCAATTTCCTCAAAATCTCTGTGGAAGGAATTTCAACATTAGCATAAAAAGAACAAACAAACAAACAGCCACAACCAAATCGAAAAATAGAATCTATGATTTGGATAGATCTGAGATAGTTCAGGGGGCCAGAATCCCTTGCAGTTCATTCCTGACAATTCCCACCTAAAAACCAAAGGCGCTTGCACAGCATTTATAATCCTAGAATGACTATAGCCATTGGAAGGTTTTGACAGGATAATCTATAAAAGTTTTCGGGCTAGCTAATTCTGCAAGTTTCAGACACTCTCTCATGATAAGGTAGAAAAATAAAGATGAATAAACAAAGGTTTTCTGCTGACTTTATATGCATACTCAAGTATTTCAACACCCATAAACAAGTGCCCCCATAATCTCACAGATGAACACATGTACTTACCTACCCTGCTTCTCTTTCTTCCTGCCCCCACCACACACACCACACACACACACACACACACACACACACACACACACACACAC
>NW_018391913.1:48884-51492 GCF_900095145.1 Mus pahari | reverse complement strand
AAAAAAAAAAAAAAAAAAAAAAAAAAAAAAAAAAGGAGAGAAACTATCACTGGTGTAGAACAAAGGGATCAATGAGGGGTCTTTAACTTGGAAATAACCATGCTGGAGATACACTTCCTCATTTGGTAATATGAGCCTAGATGCAGTGCCTTTCAAACCTATACACTACTGAAGATCACTGCAAGGCACAGCATGCCATAATAATAGGTAGAGTATCAGCATAAAAAGCAGAGCCGGGGTGTATTGGAGCTATTTGTAGAGGAACACTAAATAGGACCTGGCAGAGGACCTTGAAGCCTTCAATGAAAAGTCCTCTGGAAAGAAGGCAGAAAGAAGACTGCTTGACTCTCAGTAGCCAGACTAGAGCAACTATATCTGAGCCTCTGTGTAGAAAATCTGCACAGGGCAGTTTCAATATCAAGTACCAAACCTGGATTTCAGCTGTGCTCTTACCAGGGCAGTTGTGACCCATCTGCTCAGACAAGTCCTGATGGCAGGGATCCACCATCTTGCAGGCAGCTCCCTCAACATCTGCTTTCCCTGGATGGGATACCCAGAGGCTTCTCAACCTGGTGGCCTGATCTTCTCTCCTAGGCAGCTTTCCCAGACTAACTAGGATTTGGTTCCTGGACATGAGCCCTATGCTAATGAGGTAAAGTCTTTGTCAGGTAATTACTGGGGATGAGCATTTGATATTTTGCAAGAACATTTGAGTACAAGACAACTATAGGTCTGTTTTGCTTTCATCTGCATACTAATTTAAATATATCTTCATAACACACTAAGTTTTATTTAAAGGTAAGCTACAGACATTCCAGGAACAGGTAGTATCATTCACTATACTGGATCTAGTTAGTTCCCCGGAACCAAACATTTGAATAGACAAAGGCAATAGTAGGATGACAGTACACAAAGACTATAGAAATAAACTCTAATCACCAGCTTGACTATGTACCCTCATTATAATTACAGGTGCATATAATCAGAGGACATGGCTAAGGTATAGTTGTAGGAACATGACCCTTCCTTTATCTGCTCATATGTGAATTCTGTGCTCTGATCCTTTACAATATCATCATCAATTTGTTCCTAAGTTTGATTGTTGCTATTGTCGTTGATGTGTGTATGTGTCTATGTGAATATGATTTGTGTATGTACATATGCATGTGAAGGGAAGAGGTTGAGATCAGATGTTTTCCTCAGACAGTCTCCAGTTATTTATTATTTTTTACTTTTCCCTTCTCCCTTCGAGCTTCTAACCCCTCTCTGCTTTGCTCTGTCACCATCTATATGTGAGGATGATCTTCAAGACATAGAAAGGGGAGATGAGGTTCACAGTGTAAAATGGCAGGAGAATAGCATAGATAAAAAAGCAGCGTGGTGATGCCTCCCACTTGAATTTTCTCTCTTGCAGGTACTTGCTGATCCTCACCTCCTTTTCTCTGTTTTTAGCTGAGTTTCTCATTTCCACTGTGAAACCAAGGAATTTCCCATAGCTATAGGAATTTTTTGTTGTTATTGTTATGTAACTCAGGTCTAGTAGTCCCAGTTCCTTCTGCCTTTAGAACCTCCCTAGATAGCTGACATTTCCATAGTTGTCTCTGTGGAAATCTCTCACTGACCCAGTTATATGATATCTTTGACTATCTGAATGGTCATTGCACTCCTGGGATTCTCTCATCTCTATTTCTTTGAGCTGAAATTGCAGTCAGGTACCATTGAACCCAGAATTTTATGTGGGTGCTGAGAATCTGAACTTAAATTCTTATGTAGAAAGCACCAATGAATCCAGCTCTCCAGTACCTGATTTTTCTGGATTTTTTTTAGGGTTTTTTGTTTGTTTGTTTGTTGTTTGTTTGTTTTTGTAAGTATTATTTGCTCTTGGATGTTTTGTATCATGTGTGTATAAAGACACAGACTCAATCACAACTTTGTAGGGGATCTGCTCATCCCATTTATGTGGATATTTGTTTGAATTCAGGTCATGAGGTTTATTTACAAAGTGTTTTGATAAACTTTTTGGACTTAATTATTTCTGATGTGGTATCCTGGTTCCTTGGCCCTGAAAATTGCACAGCTTTTAGAGAATAACCAGATTGGAAATTTCAATAGAACAAGAGTCACCAAGAAAAGTTTTGGAGGTACAGATTCTGGGATTTATAAAACATTAATTAATCCTGAATTCTGTACCATCTCAGATATAGAAAAGCTCAAATGTTATCAGGAACTGGACTAGAAAGCTAGATAGAGAACTTCATCATTGTAGAGATCATAGAAAGGAAGATGATAGAAAGGAAGAGAAAACAGACATCTACCTAATGTCAGGGAAACGTGGACTCAAGGGAGTAAAGAGTCACACCGGCCTCTGAAATGCTTTTTTCTTACCCAGCTCAGGTTTTGTACTTCATGCTATTCCAGGACTCAAAAATAACATCTCTAGATACTTTCCAAAATTTGATTGTTAAAAAAAGTATTTGGACCAGCAAGATCCCTCAGCATGTAAATGTATGCTTTTTCCAACAAACCCAAAGACCCTAAGTCCAATCCCTGGAACACACAGCCTTAAGAAGACAATTGGCTTCTGCAAGTCGTTCTCTGACCTCCACAG
>NW_018391913.1:22734-48236 GCF_900095145.1 Mus pahari | reverse complement strand
AAAGAAAGAAAGAAAGAAAGAAAGAAAGAAAGAAAAGAAAAGAAAAGAAAAGAAAAGAAAAGAAAAGAAAAGAAAAGAAAAGAAAAGAAAAGAAAAAAGAAAAAAAAAGAAAAAAGCAAAGTACAGTACCAAACCAGGAAACCTCTCCTTTATGCTTTACAGCTTCATTCCAAATGAGACTTTTACAAACCAAGAAAGATGGGAAGTTGCATAGAGTAGACAGGACTGGCTGAATATCCTCCCTAAATATATTAAAATGTGATTTTCACCTTCAGTTATCACTATGACTGAATGCAGAATTGCATAAGGAAATTTTCTCCATCTGTGTCTCTGAGTGCATTTCTTGGAAGGATGCAATGAGAGGTGAAGATCCTCCAATTGTGTATGGTATTTTTCAGTAAAGCCAAGAAATAGAAAGGTCCCAGAAAATAGTGGTATTACTCTGCTTGTCAATCTAAGCAGCCTGCTGGTGAACATATCCCCAGAGTTGGTTCTGGTGCTGCTACTGTTGCTACCATTCTGTGCTGCCAATGGAATCTGGTTCATTAGCTATCTAGCAAAGACTAAAGAGAAGTAGCTCTCCAGAAATCCTCTAAGTCTTCACCATAAGACTAGAACTTATGATACATGGGCCTCCTAGACTGAGCAGTTATTTGGGTCTCAGATTTTCTTATTAAATGAAAACGATTATTTCATTTTTCTTCCAATAATAGGTAAGCCAATCTAATAGATGTTCTTTGCATTATATATTCTGTTGTTTGTACTCATCTGGAGAACCTTGGCTAGTATATGTATATACTATTATATATCACAATTATATATGGCTGCCCTTTCCTCATCAAATCTAAGTCTAAAGACAATTTTCATTGTATCCTGTGATTCTCCACTTCTGAAAACACTCTACTCCTTTAAAACTTGGTCCAGTATATTAAACATTCTTCTCTTATATATGTATAACTCTTTTCTTTTTCTTCATTTGAGAGTTAGGCATAACCCTCATGACTGTTAATTTTTAGGAATGAGCCACCCCTGTGGTCCCAAACTGAGTGTTAGAGAACTTACAGCAGTGGTTCTTTCTTTTTTCCCCATTAATTTATTAATTCATTTTACATCCCCTCACAGTCTCTTCACCCTGTCTTCACAGTCATCCCTTATAAAGCCCATCACCCTCCCCTTCTCCTCTGAGAAAGTAGAGGCCCTGCTGGGGTACCAGCCCACCCTGGCACATGAAGTCATTGCAGGACAAGGCACATCCTCTCCCACTAAGGCTAGATAAGGCAGTCCAGGTGGTGGAATAGGATCCACAGGCAGGCACCCAATACTGGGACAGTCCCTAATCCTGCTCCAGTTGTTAAGGGACCCACCTGAAGACCAAGCTGCTCATCTACAAAGGAGCAGGGAGCCTAAGTCCAGCCCATGCTTGCTCATTCTGTCTCTGGGGGCTCCCAGGGGTCAAAGTTAGTTGATTCTATTGGTCTTCCAGTGAAGTCCCTATCTCCTTTAGGACAGTCAATCCTTTTCCTAATTCTTTCACAGGACTTCAGAGTTCTGACTAATGATTAGCTTTGGGTCTCCACACCCATTATGATCATATGATGAGTGGAGCCTCTCAAAGGACTGTTTTGTCTGCAAGTAAAACAGAGTATCATTAATGGTGTCAGGGATTGGTTCTTGCTCAGGGGATGGGACTCAATTTGGACCAGTCATTGGTCAGACATTCCCTTAGTCTCTACTCCACATATTTTTGCTCAAAGGCTTTGTAGGTGGGTAGGTTCCTTTATCACTTTACTTGGAGTTATATCTGCTAGAAGTATTAGCTATTGCCCATTATATCTTTGCATTATATTGTGAAAAAGCCTTTGACAAACCCAACACCCCTTCATGTTAAAAGTCTTGGACCGATAATGGATACAAGGCTCATACCTAAGAACAATAAAGGCAATATAAAGCAAGCCAATAGCCAACTTCAAATTAAATGGAAAGAAACTTAAGGCAATTCCACTAAAATCAGGGACAAAGCAAAGCTGTCACTCTCTCCATATCTCTGCAATATAGTACTTGAAGTTCTAGCTATGTCAATAAGACAATTAATGGAGGTCAAATGGATACAAGTTGGAAAAGGATAGTTGAAGGATTACTATTTACACATGACAGGATAGTATATAAAAGTGACCCCAAAAATTCTACAAGAGAATCCCTATAGCTGAAAAACACTTTCATTAAAGTAAGTAGATACAAAGTTAACTCAAAAATATCAGTAGCTCTCCTTTATACAAAAGATAAATGGGCATAGAAAGGAATTAGAGAAACAATGTCCACTATAAGAGCCACAAATACTATAAAATATCTTGGTATAACTCTAACCAAGCAAGTAAAAGAACTGTATGAAAAGAACTTCAAGTCCCTTAACGAAACTGGAGAATATCAAAAGATGAAAAGATCCCCAATGCTCCTAGATCAGTAGGATTAACATAGAAAAACTGACCATCTTACCAAAATCAATAAGCAGATTCAATGTAACTCCCATCAAAATTCAAATACAATTCCTTACAGATCTTGCAAGAACAATACTCAACTTCAAATGGAAAAAAAAAAAAAAAACTAAACTAAACTGAACTAAAATCCCATGCTAGCTAAAACAATCATGTGAAATAAAATTACTACTGCATATATCACCATTTCCCATATCAAGTTGAACTACAAAATTATAAAAGTAGTTCAAAACACAAAAAGCTCAAGTACTAAGCTCAACTATTAAAAATAGGACCTCATGAAACTGCAAATATTCTGTAAGCAAAGGACATAGTCAATAGAGCAGTCAGTGGTTCTTAACCTGCAGGTTGCAACCCCTTTGAACTTGAATAAGTATTTCACAGGAGTCACGTATCAAGGATCCTGCATTTCCGATATTTGTATTACAATTCAAAACAGTAGCAACACTAATGTTATGAAACAGCAATGAAATAATTTATGTTTGGAATTTCACCACAAAATGATGAACTTAATTAAAGAGTCATAGCATTTAAAACCACTGATCTAAGGTGAAATATACAATGTGTCTTGATTTGAAATGCAAAATTTTGTATAATTTTTGGAAGGTGATATATCCACAATATCAAATATCTTACTAATGTTTTATTTCATTGTTCATGTGTGCTTTCTAAAACACTAATTCTAAAATAATGAGGCCTGAAGCCAACTTCTGAGGTGTTAATACTTCATAAGACAATTGCTTACAATAGTAAAAGTTCAAAATAATTAGTATTTTCAATAACTCTGAATTAGTTGAATTGTATATGGTAAATTCATGTTAAGAACTATGACATAATTATTAAAAAACTAAAAATAGCCATGGTATCAAAGTTTCCCAAGATATATGCTGAAATATAAGCTACAAGTTTGGCAGGAATCTATGGGGTGGCTCTACCTGAGATTCCTACTATACCAATATATAGAGACTGATGTGGGTAATTTATGTATCCAGACAAGACTTTCAGAGTCATAAGAGGAATACCATGCCGCCCACAAAACCTTCAACTCAAAATTTATCTTTCCTGGAAGATGTGCAGAGATAGAGGTGGAACAGAGACTGAGGGACCAGCTAATGAATGACTGCTCCAATTTGAGACCAATCCCATGTGAAATAGTCATACCCTAACACTATTTTTTAAATTTATTTTATGAGTACACTGTAGCTGTCTTCATGCACACCAGAAGAAGGCATCAGATCTCATTCCAGATGGTTGTGAGTTACCATGTGGTTGCTGGGAAATGAACTCAGAACCTCTGAAAGAGCAGTTAGTGCTCTTGACCGCCCCAACACTATTAAAGATACTCTGCAATGTTAGCAGACAGTAACATTACATAACTCTCTCCTGAGAGGTTTTAATCCAGCATAGGATGATGACAGATGCAGAGACCCACAGTCAAACATCCATGGGTGCTCAGGGAGTCCTGTTGAAGAGTAGGAGATTGAAGTGAGCAAGCAGTAGGGGTCATGAATCCCAAAGGAAAAACTAGAGTTAACCTGGCACTATGCAGGCTCATTGAACATGGGCAACAAACTAGGGAATATTCAGGAAGTATGGCAGGACTCCCTACACATTTATAGCAAATGTACAGCTTAGTCTCCATGTGGGTCCCCTAACAAGTGGGGGTGTGGCTATCTAGGTCTCTGTTCCCTGCCATTGGACCCCCTTTACTTTACCTGAACTCCCTGTTTGGCCCTCAGTGGTAGAGAATGTGCCTAGTTTTGCAGTGATTAGATGTCTCAAGGTGGGGTGGTACCTGTCAGGGACCAGGTTGAGAAAACCCAGGCATCCTACATCCTGGGCATCCCGAAGCCCAGGCATTTTTACAGCATGCAGCTGGGAGCCATATAGTTCTTTGTCAGGAGCCCTTTCCCCTCTCTCTGCAAGGCCATTTTGTGGGAATCAGCAAGATTCCAGCCCTAAACAAACATCAAGGACTGTTATGAGAGTCTTCCAGTATTCCAGAGCTGCCCNNAACTGTCATCTTGGGCTGATAGGAGGACCGGAGCTTCGAGATAAGCTGCCCCAGTGTTCCGGAGCAGTGACGTCAAGGACCTGAGTTGAATCACTGAAAGTTTCAGACTTGTGGACTGAAAGTCGCCCCCATCCGTCCTTCACTACTTCCTTTTGATGACTCCCTAAAACCCCCCTCTGTATACTATTTAACTTGAAGCCTTTTCCCCCAGTAAATGAGACTATGACAAGTATGCATGGTCTCTGTCTCTTCCTTTATCCCATTCCTCTCTAGGTTTGAAATCCCCCTCGAGGACCATGGAATAACTTATGCCCTGCGGGGCAGGATAGGTACCCAATGGGGGCTTGTCTTCTCTGAAGAGATAGGGAGAGAACAATGGGGATGCAGTGATTTGTAAGGATAAGACTGAGATAGGGGAGCTGTGATCAGTGTGTGAAGGGAATTAAAAAAAAAGAAAAAGAAATATGTAAGAGCATGCATCTCCAGTCCTGAGAGTGGACACTCCCCATGGAGACTTCCTCATGCTCACAATAGTTGCTCATTGTTCTCTTCTCAGATACAAACACAAAGGAAACAAGAGGCTCTACCCAGTGCACTCGATTTGTCCTTTTTCTTTTTTATTTCAATGGGGTGATCTCACAATCAATCCTGTTTCTGCCTCCCAAGTGCTAGTGCCTCAATGTGTCTGGCCCGCATTTGTTTTCATTTTTTAACTGTTTCATTGAAATATGATTCATATATCATGTATTTCTTCTATTTGGAATTCATGACTCAAAATACTTTAGCACAGTCAGATTTCTGAAACCAATAAGATTATCAATGTAAAAATAATTTCCCATTCTGCAACAGTATTATTACTCATTAATCTGTCACCTTCCTCTAAGAATTTGTCTTTTTTGAGTTTTTGTGAATAAAACATACAATATATTCTACTTTGTTGCTAAGTTACTTAGCTTAAAGAGTGTATGGTTTACCCATATGGAAAGCAAAAAATAAATATGTGTGGCTCAATTATATTCCATTGAATATAACCTACATTTCATTCTCTATTTATTAATTGAACCTTAATATTTGTTTTGTTATCAGTTTAAAATAGTGTGAATAATTTGATGAATTACATTAGTATGAGAGTTCTCTATCCTCTTGGGTGTGATATTTCTGGGTTACATAAAAATTCCACATGATTCCCTTTGGAGACCCATAACACAACTTCTCAAATGAATTTACTAGTTTACACTTGCCATTTGACCACTTGAACTTAAAAGTATACATTTTATATTTTGGTTATGTGTGTGTGTGTGTGTGTGTGTGTTCTATATGCATGGGAAATATGCATATCACAATACATGCAGAGGACTTGATTATCTAATTACTTTTTACTTTATATGTGAATATTTTGCCTATAAGTATGTCTGCAACATATACACCCTGGTTCCACAGAAGAGGGCATCAGTTCTTTTGGAACTGGATTTAGGGATGGTTGTAAATCACCATTTGCATGCTGGGATTTGAAACTGGGTAATCTGTAATAGTAGTTAGTGGCTAGTAGTTCATAGATCTTAGTTGGTGAATGTCCATATCTCCAATCTCTTCACCTTGATTTTTTGAAGTACATCATCTATGGCTTTAGTCTCACTGAGTTGGTTAGGCTGACTAGCCACATAGCCCCAGTGATCAATATGTCTTTGCTTCTCCAGCCATAGAATATGGCTCCATACTGCTACACACTGTTTTTAAAGGGGGGGGGGGGGTCCTTATGCTATGAAGAAAAGAATAGCCATTGTTTTTTAGGGTATTAATTTCTTGTTAAATCAGGTTCAGCTGCAGATAGACAAGGATATTAATCACACAGAGAAGGGGGATTGCAGTCCAGGATGGGACAGAGATCCTGACCATTTTATTGTCAACACTGGATAAACCTGCTGCAGACATTTTTCTACCTATTACCCCTTACTTAAAACCGTGGAGTTTATAATATCAAAAAATGTAAATTATGTATTAATCCTTAAAAACTTATAAAATCCTCTGTAAAACATATACAATATACTGGGACATGACATAGATGTTTAAGCTTCTTAGACCACAGAAAATCCAATTCAGCTGTATTTTCATAGTGGTACAGGTAAATAAAAGTAAATTTGAAAGTTCAAAGGTACTTTCAAATTTTGTAAGAACCAAACATGGAATAGGAGAATAATACAATCTTGAAATGCCAATCACATTGTAAAAGAACATATTTTCTTGGAACCTTTATAACATATTAACTGAGTCATCCTTTCCTTGGACACCATTTGTTTATCTGTTGTAAGCTCTAACACTTCCTTGTACTGTAGACTGGATTCCTTATCCATTAACATCTCCTCTACTCCTTTTCATATGCATATGTTTGTGTGTTTATGAATCTGTGGCCATGTGTGAGGGTGTGTATGCAAGGGTGCATGTTTATATGGAAACCCAAAGTTGACATCAGATACCTACTCACCCACTTTTTACTTTAATCTTTGAGACAGGTTCTCCCACCGAACTTACAGGTCACTGGCTATCTCTGCTAGATATACTGTCTGTTAGAATGCCTCTGGCTGTGGCTCTGCCTCTGCCTCTGCCTCTGCCTCTGCCTCTGCCTCTGCCTCTGCCTCTGCCTCTGCCTCTGCCTCTGCCTCTGCCTCTGCCTCTGCCTCNCCTCTGCCTCTGCCTCTGCCTCTGCCTCTGCCTCTGCCTCAGTCTCTGCTGCTTCTCCCTCCCTGGTACTTTTGCATAGCTATATTGTTTCACCTGGAACCTATACCTAGGTGAAAAGGATCAGTCAGGAACTCAAGCTTGTAGTGTAAGAAGTTTACCTGAAAAGTCCCTCCCAGCACCTCTAACATATTTCTTCTTATCAACAGAGCTGGGATCAATGATGATTCTCTGTGCCCTACTCCCTGCCTGACTCTATTTCAAGACTCCAAGTTATTTAAATGACATGGGGACAAATGCCACAACTTTTCACCAACAAAGCTTGTCCAGTCCAGGACCACTAAGTTCTACCCCAGCCCTTGGTTTTTACACAAGGTGGTACTGTTGCCTAAGCTATCCTCAAACTCATGATATTCCTACTTCTGCCTCTCAGTTCTGGGATTAACAACATGTGAAATCAGACCAGGTCAGGGAGGAATCATGTCATGACTTCAGTGCACATGCTGTTATGGTGTGTTGTGGAGCCGAGAATAAAACATCTTGCTTCTCTCACAAGTTCATTGCTTCATGAGATAAGTTGTAATCCATCTCTTATTTCCCAATATCCGTCCCTTCACAAGATTCCTATGAAGTTAAATTAGTACATTCAGCTTCCCATGTAAATGATGAATGAAAAATTTTGTAACATAAATGACTCAAAAATGTGCAGGTAATCATACCTGCTGGGAGTTGAGTAGTAAAACAACCATGTCAACCTGTGCAAGATAGAGCCCATCAACATTCTGTCATGGAGATGGAAGACATTTCTAGGCAGTTAACAGTGGCAGGATAGGGGAGGAGATATTTCTTCCAGTAGTGTGTCCACTGCTAAGTTGTTTATGTTCCTATAAATAATCTCTCTTACATGTTTCTGTGTAAGCATTTCTCATTAAACTTTTTCCATCTGAAAAGAAGACAGGGGAGTAGGACCATTTAAGAAGAAGTACTGGACCATTAAAAATAGGAGGAAAAGCTGGGTGGTGGTGGCTCATGCCTTTATTCCCAGCATTTGGGAGGCAGAGGCAGGCTGATTTCTGAGTTTGAGGCAGGCCTGGTCTATAAAGTGAGTTCCAGGACAGCCAGGTCTACACAGAGAAACCCTGACTCAAAAAACAAAAACAAAACAAACAAACAAAAAAAAAAAGTAGGAGGAACAGAAGAGGTTAAGAGTATAGTCGTGATAAAAATACCTACATGAATGTATGCAAATGTTATAATGGAGCATGTTATTATAGACCAATAAACAATGAAAGAATCATAAAAACAAAGATGCAAAGGGTTTCCTTCTAAATACACTACTTCTCAGCAATTTCTTATGAATATCTTTAACATTCACTGTCATATCCATTCATTTGGGTCATATTATTTACAGCCTTGTGTTAACAATTATCAAACTAACAATTTGTCTGTGCCAGCCTTTTTCCCCAGTAGAATGAAAAGTAGCTGGGGGGTCAGAATGTGTGTCATGTTTCTGTGTCTCCCTTGGCATTGCCAGGGTCCTGCCTTCTCCAAATGCTCCTTGATTGATGGAATATCTAAGCAGTTGAAACTCCACTGGAAAATGTCAACAGCAAGACCTCTCACTATATTGTCCATAAATGACAGGGTCAAGCTTTCCTAGTTGTATAAACCTGGCTTTTGATTGATGGTTCCATGAATCTGACTCTGAAAACCTTTATCAGCACATGAGTGGATGACCATCTGGTGTTGTCATCATTAGTGTTTGACAGAAAAATTGAGGTTAAATATGACAGTGTGTTTTTTTCCAGTACAGACATACATGTACAATTCTAAGTTCTACATTCTGAAATTATGTTCAAGCCTGAGAACATTTCTATCTCCCAAGGTGCACTTCATCCCTGATAAGTTCTACTTCCAAATACCCATCCTATTCTGACATTTACACTCCAGACATCTAAAGCACCCATGGAATTTTGTATGGCTGATTTTCATTCAAAGTTTCTTTTCTAATTGGAACATCCTTCTCTGCATGAATTGCTTGGTCAAATTCTACTCATTCTACAAAGGAAATGAAAAACCTTCCTTTGCTCTCATACCATGTGTCTTTCCTGATACTTAAAATCTACTAGAGAGTGTAACTTTCACTCAGCCTCTACCTAGTCACCTGTGCATAATACAGGCTCATGAAGCATCAGTTAAAGAGAAGCAAACTTAATTATGCAAAGTACTTACCAAAGAGGAAACTCAGAACCTGGAAAGAAAGTAAGGGCATATGTAGCCACTAGTTTACCTTAACAGTAATGATAATAATCTGACTTTCTCAAATCCATGCTATAGTGAACATGGAGAAAAGGAAGTGAAATAAGGAAGTCAATGTCATTATTTCCATTTATCAAGGATGGGAAAGCTACATAAAACACTAGGCTGGTAAATATTTCCAAATTGGGCTTGATGCCTTATATTTTAGGAAGCTTTAACTATCAACTTGACACAGTTCAGAGTCATCTAATAATGGAGTCTCAGTTGAGGGATTGCTATGATCAGGTTGGCTTATATGTCTGTGGGGAATAGCTTGTTTGTTGACACAGGTGGATCCATTTGACTATGGGGGATTGCATTCACTGGACTGATGGTGCTTAGCATGATTCTGAGAATGATTCAGTAGATATCAGCCTTCCATTCTTCCACCTTCAATGTCCTGCATGAGTTGCCTGGATTTCCCTCAATGATGGGCTATTACTTATAGAATGAAATAAACTACATTCTCCCCCAAAATTGCCTTTGGTCAGAGTGTTGTATCATAGCAGAAGATTTGAAACTAGACATTATGAAAGTTCAGTAACTGCATTTCTCAACTTCTTATAACCTGGGATATCTACACATACATCTGTCTATTGATGTTCAATCAGACATCTTGTTGTAATAGCTAGAGCACTTGGCTCTGTGTTTATTTCCTTTCTCTAATGGTATTTTCTCAACATCATTTAAGCGAAAACATCGAGTCATTAATTATAATTTATTTGATGCTGAGGATGGGGTCCTTAGACTAATCCTAATTTCTTGATGTGTATATGGAGTTTAGTTACAGTGGCTTATATAATAGGGGCAATATCAGGGAAACCACTGTTGATGCTAATAGTGAGGCTGCACACTATAACTATCTGACCACTAGTATTAATCCGGGTAAATACTTCCATCCTTATACCATATCCATCTTCCCACCCCTTAGCCATATTAGCTAAGATTTAATTAATACACCTACTGAGTACAATTCCTTCTCATATTCAACATATTCTGCAACATACAATTGCTGTCTTATATATGTTTTCTTTTTCTTTCTTTCTTTCTTTCTTTCTTTCTTTCTTTCTTTCTTTCTTTTTTTTTTTTTTTGTGGTTTTTCAAGATAGGATTTCTCTGTAGAGCCCTCACTGTCCTGGAACCCACTTTGTAGACCACGCTGGCCTCGAACTCAGAAATCTGCCTGCCTCTGCCTCCTGAATGCTGCGATTAAAGGTGTGCACCACCTCCGCCCGGCATGTATGTTTTCTTAAATCACTACTAGCTAATTTTCTCTTTTAAAATTTTATATCTGAATATGTCTATTTTATGGTGACTATACACTAAAATTTTGGGTAGTATGAGCCAAAGAGAATATCCATCCAAGTAGAGCTAACTGAATATTATCAAAAAGCATTCATAATTAAATACTTGTCTCATAATTATATACAAATGATCAAAAAGTGTACATATGTCCTTTCTGGTACATACAAGTATTTCGGTACATACAATAGTATCCTGGCCCAAAACACCTGTTCTCTCGTGTTTTACTCTGTCTTTAATGCAGAGGGGAAAAGCACAATCAAAGTTATTTTGAAGAATGGGGCTTTTTGCTTCCTCTTTTACTGCCTTAACCTTTTCCCATAAGTCAAGTAAAAACAAGGTGAAGTACCCATGGCTTTGAAGGGATGCACAACAGTGCTATTTTTCAGTTTTTATTACTTAATGTTTTAAATGACGTTCAAAGGTCTTATTTATAAAACTAACCAAGGGATGTCTTTTATAGAAGGAAGGGTATATTCCTGGGAACTTGTAGGCCAGCTAGCCTTGTATGCAAAACAAACATCAAGAACACTCTGTCTCAAACAAGGCAGAAGCAAGGATTGAAACCTAATGGTCCCCTAAGACTCCACATGTGAACCAGGAGACAAACATGCATGCAGTCCTACACATGAACAAAAAAGACCATAACTACGAAATCATATACCCAAGGATTAAAATGTGAGAATGTGAGGTTATCATGGCAATTCATAACTATAACCCTAGCATTCAGAGAAATGATACAAGAAAATTCAGAATTCACATCTTGTCTTGTCTTGAAAAACTAAAAGAAGAAAGAAAGAAAGAAAGAAAGAAAGAAAGAAAGAAAGAAAGAAAGAAAGAAAGGAAGGAAGGAAGGAAGGAAGGAAGGAAGGAAGGAAGGAAGGAAGGAAGAAAAGGAAGGAAGAAGAAAGAAATGGGGAGGGGACACAGGGAGGAAAGGAAGAGGAAGATAACATATGGCAGAGAAAGAAAGAGTAGAGGAGTAGAGGGTAGAGGAGGGAAAGAGAAAGTGGGAGGAATCACAGAAGGATAAAAAAAGGCAATGATAATTGTTCCTGAAAGAACATGTACTGAGATCTCAGTACCACATGGTCCAGTGCCTCCACAGTGCCTGGCAGTTTATGGGAATCAGTAAAAGATGGAACATGAATAATACAGTAAATAAGAAGCCCCAGTATCCTTTATTCATATGAGATTTGCCTAAATGAGCTTTCAAGTTCCAGAATTGACTCAGCTAAGCTCACTCTGGACTGTGATGCTTTGACTTTGTTTTCTGTACCTACATTGTATCTAAGTTTCATAATGTAATCATATGTATAGGGGTCTACAATAAAAAGGATTATGTAGAAAGGGGCCAAGTTTCTATAAGATGGATCTCGTGTTGATGGATCAAAGGGCAAAGTGTCTGCACTGGACATGAAAGGACTTGAGCTCAGAGTCCCTAAATGCATTTAAAATCTGAGCTTGGCAGCCTAGCTTCTAACACCAGCACTGGTGGATGGATATAGGTGTGTCCTGGGGTTTTCTAGACAATCTAGCCTATTTAGTGAGTACAAGGTTAAATTGAATACCTTGTCTTTAAAAAAAAAAAAAAAAGACTTAACATGAAGGGCAATATAAGAAGATACTTAATGTTCACCCATGAAGTCCATATGTGTATACTACATAAATGATGCTAGCATATTACTTGTCCTGCACAAAATTCTTATGAATATATATTAATATAACTATATTATAACACTTAATATCAAACTTTATGTAGAAAAGGTGTCCTTTATACATAAAAAAAAAAAAAAACTAGTAGAAGCTACTGCAATATTGTGTGAAGTTCACCTAACTCTAGAATGAGTGCACTGAAAAATATTTGGGAATGGAAGCTACATTAGATCTACTAATAGCATGTTTCTTATTATTCCAGTAAATATGTTCAATAGAGGTTCTTCAACAATCAGGGTCTTCTTCATATGTGCTACTTAAGGAATTGATGGCAAAAACAGATTCACAACTAAATGTATCTTTGTTCTGGTTGATTTAACTATCCTCTTTCCTCAAGGACAACTGCATGTAATTAATTGGCAATTTGACAGGATCTAAAATCAATACAGAAGCAAACCCATGAGGGATTTATTGGTAAGGTTAGCCTCTATATTCAGGTGAGGGGTTACCTTAATTAGGTAGAAAGATCATCACACTGTAGGTAACATCATTCCTTAGCTTAGGATTTTGAACTGTATAAAAGAGAAAGCAAGCTAAGTACAAACTCATCTCTCTTCATCCTAACAGTGGAAGCCATGGGGCCATTTTGATGAAGATCCTGCTGCCATGCATTTTCTACTATGAGGGATTTACCCTGAAACTGTTAGGTAAAGTAAGCATTCCTCCAGACATTGCTTTCATTGGGTATTTTACAACACTAACACAAAGGAACCAGTGAGCCAGAGAGAGCATGGTCTAAAATAACTAAAGTTTCTTTAAGTACTTTCTAGTAGGTCTTGGGGAGAAATTAGGACAAAAAAAAAAAAAAAAAAAAAAAAAAAAAAAAAAGGAAAGAAAAAGAAAAGAAAAGAAAAGAAAGGAAAAGAAAAGAAAAAAGAAGAAAAAAGAAAATAAACTATATTATCTGTGAATGCTATGCCTATTGGTGGACAAATAGGTAGCGTGATTTGTTAAAGATTTATAGTAGTATTAGAAGATGTGACATCTGCATTTCTTTATGTGCATCTTTATATTACTGAAGAGACATTAGAATAAAAGAAAACAGAAGTGAATCACTCAAATCAACAACAAAAAAAAAATTCCTCATTTTCAAAGACATTATCCAAAACATTCATATTGCAATCAAAATGAAAGACCTTAGGGTGAGTGACATTATGGCTGCTTTAGCTCACTATCTAATTCATACATCTTTCTTCTAGGTGTGCATGTGTTAACATGATCCTATCATGAAGATCGATGAAATTTGCTCACTATACTTGTGATAATGTCTTGCCTGAGCATCAGGGCCTGCGAAATACCCACTGGTTTTCTCTCCTTCAGTGCAAAAGATCCCACATACTTTGGATGTACAGTGTCTTTGTAGGAAAACTTGCATGGAGAAAGATAACAGATATGTCTGGGCTGTCCTTTCCACTAGAAATTAACTTCCCGTTCAAACATATGGGAAACCCTGACCTAGTTAGAAATAGCTCTCTAAAATCTGGATACTCTGAGGAATCAATAAACAGTACCATACTCTGCTTAACATAACACACCGCTCTTCAAGGGTAGACTTGCTGGCCCTCAAAGATTCGGAAGACATAGCTCAAGAGATAAGAAGTCTGAGTAAGCCCAAGGACCTGATGTGGAATCTGAAGTACATCAAATGCCAAATGTGGCTACATGGGATTCTGTAACCTCAACTATATGAAAGGTGGAGGCAGGAGGACCCTGGGTCTTGGTGACTGCCAGCTTACTCCCAGGTTTAATTAGAGATTCTGTATTCAAGAAATAATGCAAGAATGATAAAGCAGGTGCGGTACAGCCTGTCTGACGTCTGTGTATATGTAAGCCTGGAAAATGTATAGGCAAGCACATATACCATCCATATGTACATGCACACACATACACACACACACACACACACACACACACACATGCACACACAAGTTATTGGGACAATGGCCATTTATTTATTATTATTTTCCTCTCATAAATCTAGTAAGATCTCAATTATTTTGAAGATAAATTTGTTTAGAAATTTAAAGCAAGAATAATCTATACTGCCTGCTGTGTCTTTTATTTTATCCCTTCCACCCTTTCTGGATAGAAAAGTGTGAGCACAAAGTTATTTTTAGTCCATCTGAAAGACATGTTAAGAGATTCACATTTTCTGAAGTATAGGACAAATCATCTTATGGAAAGAAATGCAGGCTAGCCTTCTGACACAGTCCTTGCCAGTTAGGCTACTCATTTAACTTAACTCCACTTGTCTAGTACTTGAGAAACATGTCTAACATGAGCTAATTATTTATCCCCCTTATAGCTGGGTAACCCAGCAGATCTTATCAGTCTCTCTTAGTGGAAATTGTGTGTTTATAGACTAGCATGTGCTTAAGAAAAAAAGCAGTTCCTGGACTCTTTAGAACAGAAAACTGCCAGGGCCTGTGTCACAGTAAAACTGTGTGGAATTGCAGGCTGGACGATGGCCGAGCTGTGGTCTGAACCACGATGGTCATAATTCACCTACATGACATGGTAGAAGTTCCCTCTGCTTTTGGAACTCCAGCCCCTGCCTAAGGCCCCACCTCCAACAGACCCCCTCCCAAGAGAAGCATGGTCAATAGCTACTGATCTTCAGGCTAAACTCCTCCCCAGTTACCTAGCAACAGTGAAGACCATAAAAAGGGGTGTTCAGCCCCACCACTCTCTCTTCTCTTAATTTTCGCCTCTTACTTCTTTGTCCTATCACTTCTCTCTCCTCTTCCCTTTCTCTTTGTCTTCTCTCCTCTCTCTGTTCTCTTTGTCTTCTCTTTTCTTCTCTCTCTCTCTCTCTCTCTCTCTCTCTCTCTCTCTCTCTCTCTCTCTCTCTCTCCTCTTCTCTTCTCTTTCTCCCTGCATTTCTATAATTAAGCTCTTTTTTGTTTTTTAGTGTATAAAATTGTTTTAATTATTATAGTTAAAACCACTTACAAAATACATAAAATTTCAAGCATATCGTTGAAAATATCAGTTTTTATCCAAACTTGGTAGCATATACTTAAAATTCATTAGCTCTAAAATATCTTTATTGAGCTTATAAGTATATAAGAAGTGGAGGGGAGTAATGAACAGAAGGACAAATTGGCATTGCTTAAAGTGACCTGGAAAAAGTCCCAACCTCTTAATTGTTATTATCAAGTCAGTCTGTGAACGTATCTTTGAGGATTTTCTTGAGTGATAGGAAGATCCAGTTTCCTGTGGATAGTACAATCTCTAAGTAGGTAGTCCTAGACTGTATAAGAAAGCTAGGTAAACATAAACTTGTGAGAGAGCCATCAAAGTTTTCTTCAGTAGTTTATGGTTCATGTTACTACTTGAATGCCTGGAAAAACTTCCCCCATTCTTCCCCTAAATTGTTTTGGTCATGGTATTTGTCATAGCAACATCATAAAACCAGGATAGGCAGCTCACAATGTGAGGGTGATATTTAACAATGTAAAAATATTCACTATGAAATAAAACAATGAAATAATTTGCCTATTAATGCTGTTTTAGAATCTCAAATAAAACTCAAAGTGTAATTCCTATCTGGCTCTATAATTGAAACATTCCACGTAACAGAAATTGTGAATTCCTTTGTTTGGCTATTTCTGCTGTGTTTTCTATAGTTTATGTTTCTAAACAAATTCTTTATATGAGATAATGATACTCTCATACTATTACTATTATTACTATTATCGTATTAATCAACCCAAATGAATAAATACATTCTAAACATAATTCACCTTTTAATTTTAAGTTTTAAAACTTTCATACCTCTGATCACTGTATTTACATAATTTCTACAACTTACCCTACCTTCTTCAATTCCTCCTGTGTCCTTCTCACCCCTCTCAAATTCATTATGTTTATTATGGTAATTATTGCTACTATGTTTATGACACCTAGTGGGTCATGTTAGTGCTACTTTCAGGTGTATGTATACATCTGGGATAGGGTCTAGTGAAGTATTCTCACATCCATGTTAGGGTGTTGATTGGTGTAGTCTTAGGTAGACAATCACATTATTAAGAGGTTATTGGTCTTCCACTACTCTAAGGTCATCGATCACTGGCCCACAAGGGTAAGGGGAGCAGAGTGGAACAGCTGGGTTCAGACTTCCAGGAATGACTTCTACTATCAGCTTCAGTGAGACAGCTCAACTTTATTATGGGTGTACAAGAGCTATATAAATCTTGGACTGTGTGTAGGGATTTCTAAAATAGATGTACATTTACTGGCTAGGGTGGGGGTGCTGAGAATGCTTCATTTAAATAAAAATGAAGTCAGAGAAACTGCCGGGTTTATTCTTATAGGGAGAGAGGAAGTTGAACCTGTAATTTGGCCAAAGCCTATATGTCTGTCCTCAGAGTTAGAAGAGGTAGAGGTTCTAAGCTGAAGTATGTGGAGTAAGAACAGGGAGAGAACATTACTAACTCCTGCTGGTCTCAAGATGAGATTTTTGGAGTTTGGGGCACATCTAAATCTCACTTTTGCTCCAGGCCAGCTCCCCCAGTTGCACATACCATCAGGGTTGATAGGTATAGCATCCTATATTTCTGAACTCAAATAATATAGTCTAGCCATAATATAAGGCTGTGTTTTGAGAGTGAACCTCCTAGATTTATCTGCATACACAGTGATAACAAACCAGCCCTTGCTGTATTTTCAAAACCTTATGTGGCTCCACATTTTAGCCTAGAAGACAGTCACAGTAAAGTTACTTTTGAGGACTTAATCATTTCTGTGATCAAGTATGAATTGTGATAACTCATAAATTATTATGTGTGCTCAAAGCATATTGTAGGAAGATCTCTCTCTTCTTTGATTTTTGAGTTTGTACCCAATGGGCCCTTCACACACTCTAACAGTTTTTGTTGTTGTTGTTGTGGTTGAGGTTCCTATATCACATTTATCAGGGAAGGAACCAACTTGCAATTGGCTAATAAAGAGATTTTTCCATATAAATTAAAATGACTCAAGCTACTTTAGTAATATTGTAAAATTTCAGGATATCACAATATTTCCTTCCAAGGAAATCATTACTTATAATCTTTAAGTTGAATGTAGATTGTCTGTATTTCAGAGTTATGTTATTTTGTGGTATCAGTATGTGCATGCACATATAAAACAGTTATGTTTCCCTGGTCAGTTGGAAATAAGAATCAGGATTAAGCATCATCGTGACAAATCTATTAGATTAAATTTTGATTTGCTAGAGGAGAAATATAATAAAGCTCTTAAACCATAGAGTCTCTGCTCTGCTCCATCAATGCCTGCTGTGCATTCTGCTCATCGTTGGGAACTTCTTCCCTATGCCCTCTGTCCTGCAACCCTGGAGTGATAGCAAGGTAGCTCCAGGGGTTTCCTGTCTTCAGGGCTGCCCCTTCTCCACCCCCTGCTGCATGGGTCAGAGGCAAGGCCCACCAAGGCTGAGTGGAAAGCACCTGGCAGTCTCTCCATGTCCACAGCCCAGAGCACAGGAACTCTGGTAGGACATGGGTTTCTTTTTCCTTCCCCACTTCTCCCTGGCCCCTGGCCCCCCTTTATTTTATTTTGTTCCCAACATAAAACTACATTTGAAACCCAAGCACTACAGAAATCTCTGTGTTCAAAAATCTTACCAATTAGAGAGGAACAGCTCAGAGGCAGCTCAAATTTATATTCTCCAAATAAGGAGGACTATAGTTCTAACTGTGAACATGAAAAATATTATCACAAAAAGTGATTAACTCACCTGTACTACCAGAAATCTAATAAATATTTAAAAACTACACTGACTGTACAGATCTGTTCCTAACTTGCACACACCTTTGGAATGATGCCATTCCAGCTAGTGGTCCTGAATCAGGATGGGGGAATGGGCATTTTGCAATCAGCTTCTCAACACTACGCTAAATGTTTCAGGTATTTCTTTCTTATTGATGGCTATCATAGTTTTATAAACAAATTTTATGGTTGTTCATATGTGTGGTTGTGTGAAAGAATAATGCATATGTAAGCAAACATACAGAATCCAAAGTAGGCAATTGTGTTTCTTAGAATAATACCTAAGGCTGTCCAGCCTCATTCTATGTTCGAAACTGGAAACTCACTGACAGTACATCAATTCGGGGAGTGCCAGGCAACAACAAATAACTGCTCCTGGAGTTGACAAATGTGACAGAGACAATTTGTGTTTCTGAGCAGGAAAAAGTGACATTGCCCTGTAAAAAAAATGGAAAGCAAATAAAAGCCATAAGTCTGAATTAACAACCACTCAGCACTGACCTTAATTTCAGAATCATTCCATATTCAGCTTCATAGCCTTAAAGGGAAAAATATGTCACCACTGCTCTGACCAACGCTTTCTTTTCAAGTTTTAAGATCCCAATGCTATATGTAAAAGACTGTCTGAGAATTCTAGCAAGAGGGGCAAGGGAAAGTCAACATCCTCTAGGGAACCAAAGATATAAAAATAATTATGTTAACTCTCTGAGAAAAGTCATATGGTGAATCAACTCTGTTCCAGACTCTAGAATAGTATTGAAAGCAATACGCATATAAAAATACTGTTACAATAACAAATGTGCTAAAGAATGATTGATCCTGGCCACTGAAGAAGAATTGCTTGAATAAAAGAGAGATATAAAAAGATTTTCTAAGCAATCACTGCCTTCATGGTAGTGAGCTTGGCATGGAGAGGAAGTTTATAACTGCAAAAATACATCATAAGAGTTTGGGTTCTTTCCAGCTTCTGGCTATTATGTATAGGGCAGCTATGAACATAGTGGAGCATGTGTCCTTATTACCAGTTGGAACATCTTCTGGGTATATGCCCAGGAAAGGTATTGCTGGATCTACTAGTAGTACAATGTCCAGTTTTCTGAGGAACTGCCAGACTGATTTCCAGAGTGGTTGTACAAGCTTGCAATCCCACCAGCAATGGAGGAGTGTTTCTCTTTCTCCACATCCTCACCAGCATCTGCTGTAACCTGAATTTTTGATCCTAGCCATGCTGACTGGTGTGAGGTGGAATCTCAGGCTTGTTTTCATTTGCATTTCCCTGATGGTTAAAGATGGTGAACATTTTCTTCTCAAGTGCTTCTCAGTCCTGCTGTATTCCTCAGTTGAAAATTTTTTGTTTAGCTCTGTAACCCATTTTTAATTGGGTTATTTGAATTTCTGGAGTTCAGCTTCTTGAGCTCTTTGTATATATTGGATATTACTCCCCTATCAGAATTAGGATGGGTAGAAATTCTTTGCCAATCTGTTGGTGTTCTTTTCTGTCTTATTGACAGTATCTTTTGCCCTCAACAGAGGAATGGATATAGAAAATGTGGCACATTTACACAATGGAGTACTATTCAGCTATTAAAAGCAATGGATTTATGAAATTCTTGGGCAAATGGATGTATTTGGAGGATATCATGATGAGTATGGTAACCCAATCAAAAAAGAAGTCACTTGATATGTACTCACTGATAAGTGGATATTAGCCCAGAATCCTAAAATACCCAAGATACAATTTCCAAAACACACACAAAAAAAAAAAAAAATCAAGAAAGAAGACCAACACATAGATATTTCATTCCTCCCTAGAAAAGGGAATAAAATATCCATGGAAGGAGTTGCAGAGACAAAGTTTGGAGCTAAGATGAAAGGATGGACCACCCAGATACTGCCCCACCCGGGAGTCCATCCCATAATCAGCCACAAAACGCAGACACTATTGTATATGCCAGCAAGATTTTGCTGAAAGGACCCTGATATAGCTGTCTCTGGTGAGGATTTGCCAATGCCTGGCAAATACAGAAGTGGATGCTCACAGTCATCTATAGGATGGAACACCGGGAGCTAGAGAAAGTACCCAAGGAGCTGAAGGGGTCTGCAACCCTATAGGTGGAACAACAATATGAACTAACTAGTACCACCAGAGCTTGTGTCTCTAGATGCATATGTAGCAGAAGACAGCCTAGTTGGCCATCATTGGGAAGAGAGGCCCCTTGGTCTATCAAACTCTATATTCACCAGTACAGGGAAACGCCAGAACCAAGAAGTGGAATGAGTGGGTGGGGAGCAGGGCAGGGGGAGGGCATAGGGGAGTTTTGGGATAGCATTTGAAAGGTAAATGAAGAAAATATCTAATAAAAATGTTTTGGAAAATAATCAAATTGGAAGTACTACAGAACAACAGAGAGATGAAAGGAGCTAGAAGGGATGGTAAATTCAAAGGACACAGACAGAAACAGAAAACAACACTAAAGTGATGCTGGATGCATTTTACATTTATTAAGAATATGTGCTTTTACATAGGTAAGACATGTAGGAGAAAGCTGAACCTTGAGAAGTAATAAGAGTGTCTTATATTAGTTCAGGATATAGCACAGGTGTTTGAAAGATTGCCTAATATGCACAAAGCCCCTAATAAATCGCCACCAGCATATATACTGGGCATGATATTTCACACCTCTAACCTCAGACCTGATAATGTAGAGGCATGAGTTCAGAGTCATCCTTAGCTACGTAATGAGTTTGACATGAGCTTTACCTGCAGGAGACCACAATGAATAGAAACAGTTTTGACTAAAGTAGAGAAATGAGTGAACAGATTGTATAAGTGCATAAGAAAGAAACCCCTATATATCCAAGACACACAAAATAATTTCCACATCATGGAGTTACTATGAATTAAAGAATGAATTTATATATTCAGCCACATATATCAGCCATTTCTATAGAGGAGTATAGAATGACTGGACTATTGTTTGAAGAAAGCAGAAGGGTTCTTTTGGGAAAATCATTGGTGTTTAGATAGCAAACTCTACATCCAAACTTGTCATGTCTTCATTTGCACTACCTAGCTCCTTCAGCATATAAAAAGTTATGTCCACCTCAATGTATGCCACTCTGCTAATCTCATCTAATGGAGCCACAGTTCATATCACCTGCATATGTGTCCTCTCAAAGCCATTGATCAGAAGCTTTTTTTAAATTATTATTTTCTTTATTTACATTTCAAATGCTATCCGGAAAGTTCCCTATAACCCCCCCNCCCGCCCCTGCTCACCTACCCACCCACTCCCACTACTTGGNCCAGGCCTTTCCTTGTGCTGNGTCATATAAAGTTTGCAAGACCAAGGGGCCTCTCTTCCCANTGATGGCNGATTAGGCCATCTTCTGCTACATATGCAGCTAGAGACACAAGCTCAGGGGGTACTGGTTAGTTCATATTGTTGTTCCACCTACAGGGTTGCAGCCCCCTTCAGTTGCTTGGGTCCTTTCTCTAGCTCCTCCATTGGGAACCCTGTGTTCCATCCAATAGCTGGCTGTGAGCATCCACTTCAGTGTTTGCCTGGCACTGGCATAGCCTCACAATAGGCCACAATATCAGGGTCCCTTCAGCAGAATCTTGCTGGCATGTGCATTAGTATCTAGGTTGGGGTAGTCTCTGGATAGTCCATCCTTTTATCTTAGCTCTAAATTTTGTCTCTCTACCTATATCCTTTCAT
Organism: Mus pahari; assembly: GCF_900095145.1. Lineage (NCBI taxonomy): Eukaryota > Metazoa > Chordata > Mammalia > Rodentia > Muridae > Mus > Mus pahari. The sequence goes on along the minus strand of NW_018391913.1, from coordinate 26,247 downwards.
GAGTATTTTGTTCCTTATTCTAAGGAAGAATGAAGTATCCACACGATGGTCATCCTTCTTGGTTTTCTTGTGTTTTGCATAATGTATCTCATGGTATTCTAAGTTTCTGGGATCAGCAGCTTTTCTATGATCAGACACAATATCTCTGATTTTTCCTCCCCAAACCAACATCCCTAAATGAAACAAGGCAGGGCTCCTCAGGTGAGCATGTTTTCCAGGGAAGGTGCCTGAATTAAATTTCCATGCAAGGTCCGTGTACAGATCAGGAAACCAGAAGTCTAATCCACAGCAGCACTTTCCACATGAGGCATCCACATGTTTTGGGTTCAGTGGATAAGGTACTTGCTGTGTAAGATTACTGTCCTGAGTTCACATTCTCAGACTCAAAGTAAAAATGTGTATATGGAACTTTACACTTATAATCCAAGAACAAGCAGGCAGATACAGTCATGTTCTTGATGTTTGCTGAACAGGTAGTCAATTTAGCTAAATTGATGAGTTCCAGGTTCAGGGGAGATAACTTTTCTGAAAATTTAAGAGGAAAAAAAATAGAGGCAAAAATCTTTTGATAACCTCTGGCTTCCACATGCACAGATACATATGCATATGCCTTCATGCACATGCATAGAAACAAAATATCTCCAGGTTTCAACTACATTTGTTTGTGGTAATCATGTGTTAATTCAAAATAACCAGACCCATGTGAATTTCTAGCAACAGTTGTACATTTTCTATCATTCAATATTCACTCAACAGTCAGGCAGCTCAAGCATGTTCAGTCTTGTGTCATTGGTTGTGGTTGTGTAGATGCTTTCCTCCCTTTAGAAAATATTCCCACAGTTAATGAATAATTAAAGGGTATATTCATCAAGAAGTAGTATATACTGCACTAGGTAAAAGACCAAATGCTTATATGTGCCCTATGGATACTGCCCAAGGCTGCCTGATGCCTCAACTAAAAGGAAACACACACACACACACACACACACACACACACACACACACACACACACACACGCACATCTCATTATAAAATATGTCAGAATGAAGTCTATATGTAATGTTGGTGGTAACTGAGGGAGGTAATCCCATGTATTGCTGGTGGTATTCAGTTGCTGTCACCTGTGTTAATTTCTCTGCTCTGAAGGCCACAATATTTTAATGTATAAACATCTGTATATTATCTCATAATTCAGTTGCCTATTTAAATTCCTGGAATATTTGAGACACAGCATGTCCCAGGTATGAGTGATTATGCCCACTAGGAAGTCACTTCCCGTTGAAATTAGTAAGTTACAAATCTTCCAGGGAGAGAATAAGAGCGGGTAGTAATTTTTCTTTCCTCCGTTGCCCTTGTGTTGTTATCATTGCTTGTAATGACAAGCTAATTTCCAACATTACACTGGACCCAACATTTGATACTTTGTAGAAGGAGTAATGCTTGGGAGATCAGAGTGAGACGAGGGTCTGAAAAGGTGACTTCACTTACTGGGCTATCAGCATAACAACCAGAGCAGCTACTGCCACAGATAACTGATAATCAGAGCAGGAATTTCCTTTGTTTTACAGAATTGTAATACATGCACATGCATTGCTACACATGCTTGTTTCTATTAAATTTCTTGTTGCTGTGGCCAACATCTGACAACAAGCAACTTCAAGGATAAAGTGTTTATTCCAGCTAATGGTTCATGGGGATATGGTACAACATAAAAGGAAAGGTACGGCATCTATAGGTAAGGAAGGCATGATGGCAGAAACTTGAGGGAGGTGGTCACATCAAATTCAAAGCCAAATGAATGCTGATGTACAGACTATTTTCTCCTTTTTGTTAAGCCCAATGACCAAGCTGATAGCACTACCCACATTCACCCTGGATCTTCAACCTTAGGTAACCTATGGAAACTAGTATTATGCAGGCATGCCTTGATGCTTCTCTCCTAGAAGGATCAAGATCCTGAAAAGCCACCATTATTAATCACTGAATTATCTTATTTTGCTCTATGCTGTTAAACAAGACCTCTAGATAAGAAGCCAATGCCTTATCACTGAAGATGCCAGACACTTCTGAAACAGGACTAAGAGGGCCTTGAGCTGGAACTAAGCTAAAGCCCATCTGTGATAACTAGCTTTCTTTCTCTCAGAAGGTTCCATGAAATCCTCCAAAAAATCAGAAGAAACCAACAGTCGTAACTTTGATGTCTGTGAATCATATCACCAACCTGTTTCCAGATATTTAATCATATTGTGAACCTCTATATTGTGTTACTTAAACTCTAAAATTCTCTATCTAATTGTGGTGTAGTTCAACACTTAACACATTTTTAAACCCCCTGATTGGAGTACTATTATACCCTTAGCACACATCTCTAATTCCAAACAATGAAGGTAAAGTTAGTCTGTAGAAAGAATCACACATGAACAAATTAGACATGGGGAAGACAGACTGAGCCAGAGAATGAGGAGACATGAGATTAGAACAGATTGCTAGAGTTAGTCTGAGGCCAAGAAGTATAATTCAGAAGATGACAAGAGAAGACAAATTGAATCAGTCATCTTGGAGGGGACTTCGAACTAGAACAGCTGAATTGAACCAGATAGTCAGAGGTTAGAAATAACTATAAATACTGAGCTTATTCAGCAACAACTCTCAGTAGTTGAAGCAATTCTGAGCCTAAATAAGATTGTACAGAGGCTAAAAGATTTCAGGACCAGGACCAGGTTAGCAGAAGGTTGAAAGTATCAAAGACAATAATTGCTACAGGAGAATATAGTTACATTTACAGCAACAAGCATGGCATGAAAACTGTAAGGGTATAGTAGTGACAGCCATAGTTTAGTCATAACCACCAGGTCTCTCTTTTGACTTAAGGCCAAATAAACAAAATGGAGATCATGTTGGTACTAGAAACCTAGCCAATTATTCAGGACTGGTACAGTCATGGATTGTAGAGAAGAACCTACATCAACTAATTTACTAAGCTAAATAATACCTAAGTATATTCTAAGTATTTTTCCTTATACACACAGATAAACATAGTTATCAAGGTACATCAATGAAACCTCTTTTTTGTAAGATACAGGTACCATTTCAGAAAACAACAACCAATCTAAATGCAGAGTTATAGACCTTAATGCCAATGTCTGATATCATCTTCAATAAAACTCCCACACTTAAAGGTCAGGGAATATTGTGGAAAAAGGGCACTTGGGGGAGCAGAAAGCTTATAAGAGTCAGATGAATGGGAGTTTGCTGTGAAATCATGCCTCATAAAAATGCCAGAAGCTACACCCATACAATCTTACCAACATGATTACATAAACACAAGCTGTAGAAGGACAATAACAATACTCATACTAATGTGTACAGGAGAAAACTAAGGAGGCATCATTGGTTGTCCAAATATCAAATTGTGATTCTTGAAAACATACACACATGTAACATTATAGAGTTTGAGCAGGTTATATTTGTGTGTGTGTGTGTGTGTGTGTGTGTGTGTGTGTGTGTGTGTG